>NC_074680.1:13913544-13986044 GCF_029448725.1 Salvelinus fontinalis | reverse complement strand
CTCCCTCTCTCTACCTGTTCTCTCCTGCCCTCTCCTCATGCTCTCAGTTCCCTCTCCCTGCCTTCTCTCCCTACCCCCTTCCCTCAGTCGCTCGCCCTCTCTCTCTCCCCCCGTCGGTCTGATTGCCGTCTGGCATCTCTCACCTGAGTGTTCTACCCAGCCTCATTGTGCTGGTGATTACCCTACTGTGGGTAATTGCAGTGCCGTGGCTGTGGATGGTATTTCCTCCCAGAATCCCCAGGCTCCCAAGGGGCTCTGCTTTATGGTGTGTGTGTGTTTATATGTGTGTCTGAAAGTGTGTCTGAAAGTGTGACTGCTATTGCTTCAACCTCTCAAGTCCTTGACCCAAAAAGGGGGTGAGTTTGTCTGTGCTATTGCTGTTGAATGAGAAAAGGCAGAGAAGGAATATCTGTTTCACCGGTCATCGAGTTCTATTTCCATCCATAATTATTTGGATCAAAAAACAGTTTTAGGGGAAGGAATGTAAAACATTTCCCCAGCCACCTCCCCCATCTTGGCAGCTGCAGAGACAACAACGTTCAAGTTAGAATCAGAGTTGCTGGTGCAGGATCTCCTGTCTCCCTTCGTCTGCTTCTGTCTATCACTGTCTTCCCTTGTTCCCTCAACCCTGTCTTCACAAGCCTCTCCATCCACCATACTGTCTGTCCTCTCTCTCTGTCTTTCCTCAGTCTCATACTGTCTCCCCCTCAAAAGCCACCCACAGACCGTACAATTTTGGACTTGGCATGCCACGATTTTGCCTTCCCGGCCTAAATATCCACATCGTGGGCAATATACGTAGGCCGTAAACGATTGTCGGACGTCTTAGCTCGTTCAGTGTGACAGGGTCTATGTCTGCCGATTAAGTACCGTTACGCACGGTCCTAGGCTCCGGCAAAGTTCTGGCTGTGTCAGAATATTTTTTGCCTTTATCGTGTAGTGTGGCTGTTGTTACGAGTCGATCTTGGTGAGTGACCAATAGGAACAAGGCCGGCAGTGAGTTTGCACACAATAATAAGATTATTGTGAATAGTCAGAATAATATAGTAGTTTGATTTACACCTTTACATGCTGTGCAAGAAGAACGATTTCCCTAATAACTTTGTTTACATGGCACATCTGAAATCAGGCTACCTGATAGGGTTTTGATAAATGCACAAAATCGCCAATTCAAATGAACGTTTTACCACAGCGACCATGTTATTTTGGGGAAGACTGTTTGATTCACTTCACTCACACATAAGCGTAGAGAGGTTGGCAATGCTGGTGCTGGCAAATACACCGCCGCAGTTGATGCAGCCTACCTCGGCTGATTTAGCCTCTCAAACCAATCGCAGCATGTGACGACAGAATTGAAGCAAATCGTACAGTCTGTCCAGGTTGATGTCAAGATTTGAATTTGGTATCATCGCACAGTGTGACATGTGATAACTGTAAGAGACTGAATCCGATGTACAGTAGTCTGCATTCCCATGGCTTTCTCCCACGTTCTTGCTTCTGTCTACCCCATGTAAGCCTGTTGTTCCCTGCCTCCTTTCGGCCCTCTCCCCCTGTCCCTACCTCTCTGATGAATCCTTCTTCTTCTGCTGGACTGCTACCTTCCCCTTCTTCCCCCAGACTCCCCCAAGACCTCACACCTCCATGACATGTGGAGATTACATAAATGAGTAATGGCATCACAGCCTGCATCATGACAGGTCAATGATCACCTTGCCTCCCCAGACTGGCTGTGCCTTCCAAATGGCCATTGTGTTTTAAAGAGACCTGCTTCTAAAGCTCTGATTACCAAGGCAGTTCTCTCTCTCTCTCTCTCTCTCTCTCTCTCTCTCTGTGTGTGTGTGTGTGTGTGTGTGTATGTGTGCACGTGCGTGCGCGTGTGCGTGCACGTGTGTGTGTAAAAGAATAAAGGCGTGAAAATAAGAGAAAGGAGAGGGAACGAGAGCGAGAGAGAGATAAAGGAGAGAGAGAGAGAGAAATGACAAAGAATATTTAGATAGAGCTCCTCTCCTCCTCTGTGCTGCGTACACACATTCCGCAAAATGTAGGTCAGGCAGCCCCAGTCACTCTTAAAAACTGAAGGCTATTTTAGGCTTGCGTGTGTGTAATGTGTGTGTAATGTGTGTATGCGTGTGCCTGTGTGTGCCTGTGTGTATGTGTGTGTAATGTGTGTACATGTCTGCCTGTGTTTACATGTGTGTAATGTGTGTACATGTGTGCCTGCATGTACATGTGTGCCTGTGTGTACGCGTGTGCATGTGTGTACGCGTGTGCCTGTCTGTACGCATGTGCCTGTGTGTACGCGTGTGCCTGGGTGTGTGTCTCGTGCACAGTCTCCCTGAGCCTATCTCTCTTCTGTGGACTTTCATTGCAAATGGTTTTCACAGGCACCACATGTCAGGCAATATACAACTGCTATTTACAGGCCATACACCCTGGCTCTGATAAATATCACTTTTGAAAAGGGCTAAGTCCATCCTCCCACCTCTATGGGTTATAAAATAACAACAATTACACAAACACACCATCACTCACTCCAAAAAGTGTGTGTGTGCGGCGTTAGTGCATATGTGTGTGTTTGTGTGGATTTGTAATGTCTGTCTGTCTGGGCTGTAGTCAGTGCTGCTACTGCCTTGCTGAGGTCACTCTGTCACTGTCCTTGGTGCTGAAAGAGTAGCACACACTAACCATAATGAATACCATCTCTGCTGTAGGAATGGATTACTAAAACACACACACACACACACAACCCCATAGAGAGAAGTAGGCCAAGGCATTGGGATGTGGGAAGCTACAACACGACACGTCAGGGCTCTGATTTCATCCCCTGTCCCAAATCAAGGCCTTAATCAGACCAATCAGAGAGCAGGGCCAGCGGCACTCAGTGTCTGATTAGAGAACTGGGGGACAGGGAGGAGAGGGGTGAGTGTGTAGAGAGAAGGGAGAGAGGAGAGAGAAAAGAAGAGAGGGAGACTCTGAGTTGAGGGAAAAGTAAAGGTTTACGGGAGGAAGGAACTTTTTCTTGTTCTTTTTTTGTAGGAGGGGATGTAACTCTGAAACGAGGGCTGAACGCTGATAGTAGATGTCTCCTTCCCAGGGAAGCAGAGAGAAGTCTTTTGGGCATATGCTTTAGGGTTTTTGTTATTTTTCAACTACAAAAGTAGACAGAGAAGAGAGAGAGGAAGAGAGAGAATGAGATAGGAAGAGAGAGCAGGAAACAGAATGAGAACCCCCAGTGGTTCAAAGGAAAACTGTGAAACACCCCCCCCCCCCCCCACACACACACACACACACACACACACAAACACACCCCGACGCCCCTATCTCCCTAGCAGTATTCCCAGCAACATATTGTGTTGCACAGCTGGCTATTGTAAGCTTTATTGTAGAGATGTGGTAATGTCTGTGGACTGCAGTTCTGGCTGTGACTGGCTATTTGGACTTCATGGTTGTGTGTGTGTGTGTGTGTGTGTGTGTATGTGTGTGTGTGTGTGTGTGTGTGTGTGTGTGTGTGTGTGTGTGTGTGTGTGTGTGTGTGTGTGTGTGTGTGTGTGTGTGTGTGTGTGTGTGTGTGTGTGTGTGTGTGTGTGTGTGTGTGTGTGTGTGTGTGTGTGTGTGTGTGTGTGTGCGTGTGTGTGTGTGCATACATATGTGTGGGTCTGACAGTCTCCCTGAGGAGGGCTTCATTCATCACTGCTGCATCATGAACACCTCCTCTGCTATCTCCTGGACACTCCTCCAATTAACATGCAGGACCGACACAGAGACAGGGAGGGATGGAGAGAGAGGGGAGTGGGGGGTGAAGAAGGGAAGAGAGTGAGGGAGAGAGGGAATTTATATATGCCTACCTCTGCCTGTTAAGATAGAGGGCCCGGCAGCCTATTTAGTGGGTGTGAAGCAGCAACAGTTGAGTAGGAGTTGCATTTATAAGTGTACAAATTGTAAAAATGGCTTGCATTCATTGACAAAAATAATAACTTGCAAAAATAATAAACAGTTGGCCAATAGCAGTATTACCTTGACTTGAGGATAGAAGCCTAAGCGCTTTAAACATCAGGCAAAACACCCATAAACACACATCAGAGTATAGACCATTTGTGGTCTTTACATGGTTATAAAGCATAGTGTTTGATTGTAGCCTAGTAGCGATAGCATAATTAACTTAGCAAACAATGTTGGGCGTGCAAAAATATGGCGGCCTCCATGTACTTACCACAAATGCCCCATTTGCTAAGTTCGCCGTACTGTAGCTTGCTCTCTGTTACTCTTTCTATATCTGCATTGGCAAAGCATAGGCCTAGGCTACACAATACCAATTCTAGATCCCAGACGCAGGAAACTTGATGAAACTGGAACAGTAGACTGTGTTCGTTTGTGTGGGGAGCAATGGAGGGAAATGTTGTGACCTGACGTCACACTGCCGAAATACCGAAAATGGCTCTCGCACTCTCTCTCACTTTCTCTCACAGTGCATCCTCTGTGTTCACCATACATCTTGCTCTGCGTTTCGTCTCTTGCTCTTTGTTTGTACCTGGGCGTCTGTGTTTTGAGAGGCAGTGTTATTGCCCTGGTCAGGGGAGATAAATAGGCCTCTTATATCTGGACTGTTTTACATCAGCAGTGGTTGAACCTCCTTGGAGCTGCCAAGCATGCTTTGTCCACCCAACACCCCTTTCTCCCTCGATCCCTCGATCCCTCTCTCCCTCTCTCTCTCTCTCTCTCTCTCTCTCTCTCTCTCTCTCTCTCTCTCTCTCTCTCTCTCTCTCTCTCTCTCTCTCTCTCTCTCTCTCTCTCTCTCTCTCTCTCTCTCTCTCTCTCTCTCTCTCTCTCTCTCTCTCTCTCTCTCTCTCTCTCTCTCTCTCTCTCTCTCTCTCTCTCTCTCTCTCTCTCTCTCTCTCTACTATCTATTTTTCACTCGCACACTTTCTCTCTCTCTCTCCCCCGCTATCTTTGTCTCTTTTCAATTCATAGGACGGCAGAGTTGAAGAGAAATCATGGAGGGTAGCATGGATCATTAGCCATATTTTTTCCCACTTCCTGCAGAATATGATAGATCTAGCTAATTACCGCCTTGCCAAGTCTATTTCACAAAATGACAAGCAGCTATCGGGAGGGAGGAAATCACATTCACTCCGTATATAGCATACATGTTATACTATGTGACTATTCATGAGTCTATCATCAGCTTCCTTCTCCAAGGAAGGAAACTCAAGCCAAACGCTATCATACAGCGTGGGTAATTATGATTTGCATGGAGATTTGAATTCCTAAGTATGGATATTGTTTTTTAATTCTTTGCAGAAAATGAACTTGAAAGAGTGGTGATCCCTTTCTCTCCCGTCAAACGTCTGCTGTTGTGGGCAACGGAGGAAGCAGAGGTCTGGACCAAAGAGCAATCTCACCCCAAACCCTTTCAGGTACAGTTAGCAACCATTTCAGTCATAATGATACGTTACATCTTGATAATCTCATAACCCTGTTTTAAGATGTCGAGCCACACCTCTGTCATACTCAATCCCAACCATTAAAGGCAAAGATACAAAACTCTGTCACACCCAAACCTTTCCACAAGCTCGTCTCAGAGTGATAGCTACCTACCTACAACAACGACACTCACTGGAGAAAATGTTGACAGCAGATTTCCATCCTTATCTCTCCCTCTCTATCTCCCTCTATCTCCGGCACCCACTCAGTTGCTATCAGCCTGGTCCTTCACAACTATTCAGATGCACTTAGATGGAGATAGCATGCATGTTTACTGTCACTGGGTGATGCATGGCGTAAATACCTAGTTGCAGTGAAATTTGATCATGCAAGTGTGGTTTTCGGAAACCTCCCCAATGACTCACTGAGGAATACCAACCCAGGCTGAGGAGTGGGGCGGTGGAGAGGTGTGGGGGGGGTGTGGGGGTAGCACCATATGCCTGAGACATATTCTCCCAGAACTTCAAGGTGAAACAAAGGAAAACCGATAACGATGTGAATTGTGGTCCCAGCCCCTACCACACACACGCACACGCACACGCACACGTACACGCACACACACAGAGGGCACAGAAAGGGCACGAATGAGAGTTATTCTGCCTCTTATCTGCAATATACAGTATAAATACGGTAAAACGGTATGAACATTGGGGAAACAGATCTTCCTTATCTTTCCATTACTGCCAGCTATTACATCTGTGACATTTGTGTAAAAAAAACGGGCGCGTGAGGAGGGTGGGGAGGGTGAGGGGGGCTCATAACACCCAGAGGGGCGGACGAGTCTCAGACAGGCTTTCAGGGACCTGGGCACCGGTCTCACAAGGGGCCTTGATGGAGGAAGTGGCGTCGACGGAGATGCTGTTGTTGTTGTCATGGCGGCTGAGAGAAGCCCTTAGAGAGAATCTGACAGCTGTAGATAGGCATGGTGTTTGTGTGTGTGTTGTGTGTTTGTCTGTGGAACTCCCTCACTCACCATAGCCAGGAGGAAATAGCTCACGTTGTGTTTTCGGACATAAAGTGTAGCACTGTTGAGGTCAGGTGTTGAGTGCTTCCCTTATGGTTGTTGAAAAACACCAGTGCAAAGCAGAGCATTATCATGTTGAGCCTGGCTAGTCTCAGCAGGTGACGACTAATTGAGTTTCTATCATGCAGTTCATTCATTGTCCCTCATATTTGCTCCTTTGCTCTGTCTGTCTCTCGAGAGCCAAATGTCAACGTAAATAGAGTGTGATGAGTTGGGCCACACGGATTGATAACTTCTTGTTTTTTCCCCCTGAGGTAGGATTTCCTCTTATTACCATGGAAACCCCTGTGCCGCTCCACAGAAATATAATTTCAGGCTCTCCTCCTCCTCCACCCCCCCTCCCAAAAACACCCCGCCGTTCGCCACACTAATAAGATTTACTAGGTACCGTTGGCTTTGATCATTTTATTTTCCCCGTTTGAAACATTTATGGCCAGCATTAAAAAAAACACGACGGCTTCCACCATTAGGACTGACGGCTTCAGTGGCACTTTAATAAATCATGGAGCCTTAAAGAGACATCCAAACCCGGCTAGCCTGTGATAGTCCACAACTCAGCGAGCGCTCATATGTTCAGTAGCATGAATAACAGAATGCGCCCCTTTCAACTCATCAACGGTTAATGCTCCTCTGACCAGGCAGGATCCACTTTTACTGTGTGATGATGGCTCTAGTATGGGAGACATTGTGGAGTGGGAGTGATGTGATATCTGTGAGATTAAAAAGAGGATTTACTGATGAGACATTGATTTGAGAGGCATGCAGAACATTGTGTACACAGTGAATAATGTGGTCAAGCGGAATATGGGAGGGATATAATTATACTCTATATATATGACTTTGTTTGAGGAATGAGCCAAGTGGTATAAAGCAAAGATGACACCTTTAGGTAGAAAGTAGTACAGGTGCCCTTTAATGGAGAAGCGTGACTGTGTTGGCGAACGATGGAATATCATAATCCGTACACAAATATGGACCAGAAGAAGAACCAATGCAATTATGCATTTGTTTTCACAGTACATTTGCATACATATTTCAAAGCACCATGAAGGAAAGGTTTGGGTGACATTAGCACCTGGCAAAATCTACATTTCTTAATCCTTTAAAAGAGAAAATAAATGCAATTTCACAGTGTCAGAAACAGTGAAGCTTTGGCACTAGGCAATTACTGTCGGGAGAAATTGGGGTGTAGGTGTCTCTGTGTGTGTTCATAAGAGAGAGTGACAGACGGGCGGCCGGGCAGACAGACAGACAGACCCAGGTGCCAGGCCGTGAAAGCCACTCTTCTCTTGGCACAGGCCCTGGCAGGGCTTCTATCTCTGACTATCTGTTTGTGTCTCCTCTGCAGATGGAGGTGAATGCAGACGAGAAGCGCCATCGCACACGCTCAAAAGGTATCCGAGGTGCGTCTGCACTCTCCTCAAATCACTGCAGGCGCCACTCAGGGTGACCTTACCCCAACCCACAAGCACACACGTACACATAAACACACACAAATACACACAAACACACACACACAGGTCTCTCACTCACTACTTCACTCTTCTCCTCACACTGCCTCTCACCTCACAAGTCATCCTATATGAAACACTCTTGAATTCACAATTCTCCAGGCAGTCTATCCAGCCAATTACATCGTGCTATTGTGCCTGCCTCCATTGAATATGGTTTTCACTGTTTTTAACCTTGATGAAAGCATGCTTTTAAGATATAGGGATTACTCTTTTTCTTTCGCATCCCCTCACTCATTATTTTCTCCCCATCCCTCTCTGCCTGTCCTCTCTCTTCCATCTCTCTCTTGCTCCCCTCTCTCTCTCCCCTCCCTCCCTCTCCTCTCTCCCCTCTCCTCTCTTCCCTCTCACTCATCTCTCTCTCTTCCCTCTCTCTCTTCCCTCCCTCTTTCCCCATCCCTTTCTCCCCTCTCTCTCTCTGCCTGTATTTCTCAGTGCCTGTGGAACCAGCGATACCAGAGCTGTTCAGGTCAGTATTACTGATAAACATTGTCCCTGTTCCCCTGCCTTTCCAGCTATCCCCCATGTGTGAGTGAAAGAGGGAGGGAGGTAGAGAGGGGGAGGGAGAGGCTGAGAGATGAAAGGCCACGAGGGCCGATAATGGCTGTGGAGTACTCCCAGCCTCTCAGTGTGCAGCGAGAGACGAGCACTACAATCACCTCTTCAGACAGGAGGGCGACGCCATTTACTCTGCATGCTACTTCCTTGGGCTTCCTCTCTCTTTTATTCTCATCTCTCACTTTCTCTCCCTTATTCACTCTGTATCTCACTTCATCTGTACCAATCGCTCTCTCGCTCTTTTCTCTCTAACTCTCTTCCTTTCTGTCTCGCTATCCCGTTTCTCCGTTTTTTTTCTTCTCTATCTATCCTGACAAACCCTATTGCCAGTAAATAATTAAAGTCGAAGTTCTCTTTGATCAAATCTAACTTATTAAAACCCACTGCAAACTCCATCGTTAGCCTGTACTGACAGGTGGTTAGACCTGTCAGTACAGTGGGCATAAGATGATCCTGAATTGACCCTTGTGTGTTGTCCCTGCTAACTAAGTTCATTGAATTGATACCAATCATACCAAGATGGCATAGCAGTCAGACGTCCTTTGTCCTTTGTCTTGTCGTGTCCCGTGTATATATATATTTACATCTTTCTTTGCATATCTTTTATATATTTTCTTTTCCAAGAACTCAACTTCAAAACACTCTCCTGTAACCCGCCCCACCAATTAAAAAAAAAAAGTATTATTTACCTCAAATCTGAAATCCACAATAGAAGCTAGCCAGAAGCTAACCAGAAGCTAGCCAGAAGCTAACCAGATGCTAGCCAGAAGCTAGCCAGAAGCTAACCAGAAGCTAGCCAGAAGCTAACCAGAAGCTAACCAGAAGCTAGCCAGAAGCTTTACTGGCTAACGTTAGTATTCAGTTAACCACGGTTTGTGGTCATCATCTATCCTTTTCTCCAAAATAAAAAAAATTACCCCCTTTTCTCCAAAATTTCGTGGTATCCAATTGTTAGTAATTACTATCTTGTCTCATCGCTACAACTCCTGTACGAGTTCAGGAGAGACGAAGGTTGAAAGCGATGCGTCCTCCGAAACACAACCCAACCAAGCCGCACTGCTTCTTAACACAGCGCGCCTCCAACCCGGAAGCCAGCCGCACCAATGTGTCGGAGGAAACACCGTGCACCTGGCCACCTTGGTTAGCGCGCACTGCGCCCGGCCCGCCGCAGGAGTCGCTGGTACGCGATGAGACAAGGATATCCCTACCGGCCAAACCCTCCCTAACCCGGACGACGCTAGGCCAATTGTGCGTCGCCCCACGGACCTCCCGGTCGCGGCCGGTTGCGACAGAGCCTGGGCGCAAACCCAGAGTCTCTGGTGGCACAGCTAGCTGCGATACAGTGCCCTAGACAACTGCGCCACCCGGGAGGCCCCATCAGCTATCCTTTAGCTCGAAAAGCTATCACCAGTTTTGTACAACTCGACTCAAACCAGAGCATACCGGACCTATTTTCTCTCCATATCCCCGGATTTCATCCGCAAGCTCTGGACATTTACACCTGGATCTCGCAGCTAGCTAGCTGCTATCCGAGTGACTTTTGGCTTACGTCGGTCCTGGAGCAAGCATCAATTATTCCGGAGATAGCCAGCTGAAGAGTTCCATCAGCCACTCCTGGGTTACAATCACCTATCCGGACCCGTTTTACTGCCGATGCAGAGCCCTACCGGGCCTTCATGACTGACTACCGATGTTATCTGCCCGAGGGAGTTATCCAACTGGCACCTCCTTCGCGACGTTACCTGAACGCCCATCTGCGGCCCGCTAATCGTTAGCTGTCTTATCGGCTGCTATCGGACAATTTGTCTTGGGTCACTATAACTATATATATTTTGCCAATTGGATTGATTCCCTCTACCGCACGGAACCCCACTAATCTACCGACGGAAACGCACGAGGTGGCTAAAAACAGACCTCCATCCTATGCTAGCTTGCTACTGATGGCCTGGCTAGCTGTCTGAATCGCCGTTACCCCAACCTCACTACTCACTGGACACTTATGATCACTTGACTAAGCATGCCTCTCCTTAATGTCAATATGCATTGTCCATTGCTGTTCTAGTTAGTGTTTATTGGCTTATTTCACTGTAGAGCCTCTAGCCCTGCTCATTATACCTTATCCAACCTTTCAGTTCCACCACCCACACATGCGATGACATCACCTGGTTTCAATTATGTTTCTAGAGACAATATCTCTCTCATCATCACTCAATACCTAGGTTTACCTCCACTGTATTCACATCCTACCATACCTTTGTCTGTACATGATACCTGGAAGCAATTTTATCGCCCCCAGAAACCTCCTTTTACTCTCTGTTCCGGACGTTCTAGACGACCAATTCTCATAGCGTTTAGCCGTACCCTTATCCTACTCCTCCTCTGTTCCTCTGGTGACGTAGAGGTGAATCCAGGCCCTGCAGTACCTAGCTCCACTCCTATTCCCCAGGCGCTCTCATTTGATGACTTCTGTAACCGTAATAGCCTTGGTTTCATGCATGTTAACATTAGAAGCCTCCTCCCTAAGTTTGTTTTATTCACTATTTTAGCACACTCTGCCAACCCGGATGTTCTAGCCGTGTCTGAATCCTGGCTTAGGAAGACAACCAAAAATTCTGAAATCTCCATCCCTAACTACAACATTTTCCGACAAGATAGAACGGCCAAAGGGGGCGGTGTTGCAATCTACTGAAAAGATAGCCTGCAGAGTTCTGTCCTACTATCCAGGTCTGTACCCAAACAATTTGAACTTCTACTTTTAAAAATCCACCTCTCTAAAAACAAGTCTCTCACCATTGCCGCCTGCTATAGACCACTCTCTGCACCCAGGTGTGCTCTGGACACCATATGTTAACTGATTGTCCCCCATCTATCTTCAGAGCTCGTGCTGCTAGGCGACCTAAACTGGAACATGCTTAACACCCCAGCCATCCTACAATCTAATGCTTGATGCCCTCAATCTCACACAAATGATCAATGAACCTACCAGGTACCACCCCAAAGCCGTAAACACGGGCACCCTCATAGATATCATCCTAACCAACTTGCCCTCTAAATATACCTCTGCTGTTTTCAACCAAGATCTCAGCGATCACTGCCTTATTGCCTGCATCCGTAATGGGTCAGCGGTCAAACGACCTCCACTCATCACTGTCAAACGACCTCCACTCACCACGGTCAAATGCTCCCTGAAACACTTCAGCGGAGCTAGACAATCTGGACCCTTTCTTTCTAAAATGATCTGCCGAAATTGTTGCAACCCCTATTACTAGCATGTTCAACCTCTCGTGTCGTCTGAGATTCCCAAAGATTGGAAAGCAGCTGCGGTCATCCCCCTCTTCAAAGGGGGGACACACTCTTGACCCAAACTGCTACACACCTAAATCTATCCTACCCTGCCTTTCTAAGGTCTTCGAAAGCCAAGTTAACAAACAGATCACCGACCATTTCGAATCCCACCATACCTTTTCCGCTATGCAATCTGGTTTCAAAGCTGGTCATGGGTGCACCTCAGCCACGCTCGAGGTCCTAAACAATATCTTAACCTCCATCGATAAGAAACAATACTGTGCAGCTGTATTCATTGACCTGGCCAAGGCTTTCGACCCTGTCAATCACCACATCTTCAACGGCAGACTCGATAGCCTTGGTTTCTTAAATGATTGCCTCGCCTGGTTCACCAACTACTTCTCTGATAGTGTGTCAAATCGGAGGGACCTGTTGTCCGGGCCTCTGGCAGTCTCTATGGGGGTGCCACAGGGTTCAATTCTTGGACCGACTCTCTTCTCTGTATACATCAATGATGTTGCTCTTGCTGCTGGTGAGTCTCTGATCCACCTCTACGCAGACGACACCATTCTGTATACTTCTGTCACTTCTTTGGACACTGTGTTAACAACCCTCCAGACGAGCTTAAATGCCATACAACTCTCCTTCCGTGGCCTCCAATTGCTCTTAAATACAAGTAAAACTAAATGCATGCTCTTCAACTGATCGCTGCCTGCACCTGCCCGCCCGTCCAACATCACTACTCTGGACGGTTCTGACTTAGAATATGTGGACAACTACAAATACCTAGGTGTCTGGTTAGACTGTAAACTCTCCTTCCAGACTCACATCAAACATCTCCAATCCAAAGTTAAATCTAGAATTGGCTTCCTATTTCGCAACAAAGCATCCTTCACTCATGCTGCCAAACATACCCTTGTAAAACTGACCATCCTACCGATCCTCGACTTTGGCGATGCCATTTACAAAATAGCCTCCAATACCCTACTCAATAAATTGGATGCAGTCTATCACAGTGCCATCCGTTTTGTCACCAAAGCCCCATATACTACCCACCACTGCAACCTGTACGCTCTCGTTGGCTGGCCCTCGCTTCATACTCGACGCCAAACCCACTGGCTCCAGGTCATCTACAAGACCCTGCTAGGTAAGTCCCCCCTTATCTCAGCTTGCTGGTCACCATAGCAGCACCCACCTGTAGCATGCGCTCCAGCAGGTATATCTCTCTGGTCACTCCCAAAACCAATTTTTCTCTGCTGCCAAAGACTCAAAAACTCTGAAACTGGAAACACTTATCTCCCTCACTAGCTTTAAGCACCAGCTGTGAGAGCAGCTCACAGATTACTGCACCTGTACATAGCCCATCTATAATTTAGACCAAACAACTACCTCTCCCCCTACTGTATTTATTTATTTATTTTGCCTCTTTGCACCCCATTCTTTCTATCTCTACTTTGCACATTCTTCCACTGCAAATCTACCATTCCAGTGTTTTACTTGCTATATTGTATTTACTTCGCCACCGTGGCCTTTTTGCCTTTACCTCCCTTATCTCACCTCACTTGCTCACATTGTATATAGACTTTTTCTACTGTATTATTGACGGCATGTTTGTTTTACTCCATGTGTAACTCTGTGTTGTTGTATGTGTCGAACTGCTTTGCTTTATCTTGGCCAGGTCGCAATTGTAAATGAGAACTTGTTCTCAACTTGCCTACCTGGTTAAATAAAGGTAAAATAAATAAATAAATAAATTGCATGTACTAGACGCCCAGGGGTATGAGCAATACCGTTGGGGGTACGCCAAATAAAAATGTGATTCACATATTCAAACAGTCCATCTATATTTTCCAATGGGGTTATACATTTGGGTGAGTTTTTTTCTCACCTGAGTAGCCTTGTTTCACTTCCAAAAATAAAATTAAACCATCTAGCGTTCAGCGAAATAACAACACAATGTCAAATACAGGTAGCCTCACATTAAGCGTTACATTAAGGGAATTCCACTAACGGCCCGTATGTAGCCACCTGAAGCTGCTGCTCATTCCTTTTGCTCGAAAATGGATAAATGGTAAAAAAAAAGTAAGACCCGTGTTCATACCAGCTCTACCTGCACCCGTCGACGACACAAGTTGTTCTGCTTCCACGAGCACATCCAATGCTAGCATCAGTAATTCTACATTTGTTGTTAGCCCAGCTAGCATGGACACTAACAGTTGTGAATCTGATGCAACCGAAGAGCTACTTCCCCCTTTTCCGGGAAAGCACCGAACAACAGACAGGGACGTTGTACCATCGAAGAGGTGCAAATATGATGAGGATTACATTAATTTGGGTTTCACTTATATTAGGAGTAGTGCCTTTCCTCAGCCACAGTGTGTTATATGTGCAAAAGTACTATCTGATGAAACCTTCACTCTTCCACAGACATTTAGAAACAAAACATGCCAATTTGAAAAATAAACCACAGGAGTTTTTGGAGCGAGAATTAAGACGACTTTCAAGTAGTAAGACATGTATAAAAGCAACAGATACCATTAATAAGAAGGGGCCAGACGTGTCTTATATAGTGAGCTACCGAGTGGCTAGGACAGCAAGCCCCATACTATTGTGGAGGACTTAATTCTTCCTGCTGGGACAATGGCTGGCTTTTCCCTTAGCATGGCTGGGACAATGCTGATGGAAAAGGCCCAAAAACTATACAGACAATGCCTTCATCAAATAACACTGTTTCACGACGCATCAGTGACATGGCAGGAGACATTTTGAAACAATTACTGCTTCGCATACAAGCCAGTGAATTCTATGCGTTACAGCTGGATGAGTCAACAGACGTGGCGGGTCTGGCATACCTCCTGGTATATGTCCGATACGTTTATGGGAGGTCAATTAACCTGTCTAGGTTGAGTGTGCCGCTAGCGGCACTCCCCCCCCCACCCCCACTGAAAAACCAGTGCCGCGAAATTCAAAAAAAATATTTTTTTTAAATATTTAACTTTCACACATTAAAGTCCAATACAGCTAATGAAAGACACAGATCTTGTGAATCCAGTCAACATGTCCGATTTTTAAAATGTTTTACAGGGAAGACACAATATGTAAAGATGTACATCTATTACCTAAAAACACATTAGCATAATCCACCATCTTTTATTTGTCCACCAACACCAGTAGCCATCACCAATTCGGCTAAACTAAGATATTTATAGCCCCTAACCAAGAAAAAAACTCATCAGATGACAGTCTGATAACATATTTATGGTATGGGATAGGTTTTGTTAGAAAAAAGTGCATATTTCAGGTAGATGGCATAGGTTACAATTGCACCCACCGTCACAAATGGACTAGAAAAACTACATTGAGCAACGTGTTTACCTACTTACTAATCATCAAACATTTCGTAAAAATACACAGCATACACGAATCGAAAGACACAGATCCTGTGAATACAGACAATATTTCAGATTTTCTAAGTGTCTTACAGCGAAAACACAATAAATCGTTATATTAGCATAGCACATAGCACATAGCAGCCCAGCATTGATTCTAGCCAAAGTGGGCGATAACGTCAACATCGCCAAAAATATATTAATTTTTTCACTAACCTTCTCAGAATTCTTCAGATGACACTCCTGTAACATCATATTACACAATCCATATAGAGTTTGATCGAAAATGTTTATATTTAGCCACCAAAATCATGGTTAGACAATGTGAAATGTAGCTCAGCTGGTCAGAAAATGTCCTTGCGCCACTTAGACAGTGATCTACTCTTATACATAAATACTCATAAACGTGACTAAAAAATATAGGGTGGACAGGGATTGATAGACAATTTAATTCTTAATACAATTGCGGAATTACATTTTTTAATTTATCCTTACTTTTCAATACAGTTTGCGCCAAGCGAAGCTACGTCAAAAAACATGGCGTCCTAAGCCACTAAAATGTTTCGACAGAAACACGATTTATCATAATAAAAATGTCCTACTTTGAGCTGTTCTTCCATCAGTATCTTGGGCAAAGGATCCTTTCTTGGGAGTAATCGTCTTTTGGTGGAAAGCTGTCCTCTTGCCATGTGGAAATGCCAACTGCGTTCGGGATGAACTGAAAGCGTGCCCAGCTATTCACAGCGTTAAAGAAATAAATGTCCCAAAATCGCACTAAACGGATATAAATTGCTATAAAACGCTTTAAATTAACTACCTTATGATGTTTTTAACTCCTATAACGAGTAAAAACATGACCGGAAAAATATAACAGGCTAAACTAACGCTTGGAAAAATAGCAGGTCGATGTCCTCCACGCGCATTACGCAGCAAGAAAAGAGTTCCTACCTACAGGGTTTTTTTATTTATAGGGCCTGTGAACGCGCAATCGACCCCATTGAAATCGTCATCACGTAAAGGCATCCAGGGGAAGACGTAAGCAGTGTCCGTATAGTCATAGCAATAACAGTGCCCTTTTAACTGACTCCAGAACAGTGGCCAACATTTCTGAAATCTGACTCCATGTCAGGGAAATTGCTGTAGAATGGGCTCTGTTCCACTTAGAGACAAAATTTCAACTCCTATAGAAACTATAGACTGTTTTCTATCCAATAATAATAATAATATGCATATTGTACGATCAAGGATTTTGTGGGAAGCTGTTTCAAAAATTACACGATTAGCATAAATAGTCTCAACAGCGCCCCCATCCTCAACAGGTTAAGGAAGACATCCTCTTCTGCAAACCACTGGAAACCACGACAATAGGAGATTGTATTTTTAAAGTACTGGACAGCTTTGTGACATCAAATGGACTTTGGTGGTCAAGATGTGTTTATCTGTACTGATGGCGCAAAAGCCATGACAGGGAGACATAGTGGAGTGGTAACGAGCTTAAAGTTTTCTTTACTGACCATAATTTTCACTTGTCTGACCGCTTGCATGATGACGAGTTTCTCACACGACTGGCCTATCTGGGTGATGTTTTTCTCACCTGAATGATCTGAATCTAGGATTACAGGGACTCCGCAACTATATTCAATGTGCGGGACAAAATTAAGGCTATGATTTAAGAAGTTGCCGCTCTTCTGTCTACATTAACAAGGACAACACGCAGGTCTTTCCATCATTGTATGATTTTTTTTGTGTGCAAATTAACTCAAGCTTACAGACAATGTCAAATGTGATATAGAGAAGCACCTGAGTGAGTTGGGTGCACAATTACGCAGGTACTTTCCCGAAACGGATGACACAAACAACTGGATTCGTTATCCCTTTCATGCCCTGCCTCCAGTCCACTTGATCTCTGAACAAGAGAGCCTCATCGAAATTGCAACAAGTGGTTCTGTGAAAATTGAATTTAATCAGAAGCCACTGCCTGGATTGGGCTGCACTCAAGAGTATCCTGCCTTGGCAAATCACACTGTTAAGACACTGATGCCGTTTGCAACCACGTACCTATGTGAGAGTGGATTCCCGGCCCTCACTAGCGTGAAAAATAAATACAGGCACAGACTGTGTGTGAAATTTTTTTTAAGACTGAGACTCTCTCCAATACAACCCAACATTACAGAGTTCTATACATCCTTCAAGCACACCCTTCTCATTAACCTGTGGTGAGTTATTCACCATTTTCGATGAGCAAATAAAGTTTTATATGTAAGATGGGTAAATAAAGAGTCAAATTATTGATTATTATTATATTATTATTTGTGCCCTGGTCCTATAAGAGCTCTTTGTCACTTGACACGAGCCGGGTTGTGACAAAAACTCACACTCGTTGTAACGGCTGTCGTCTTCCTCCTCGTCCGAGGAGGAGAATTTAGAAGGATCAGAGGACCAATGCCCAGCGTGGTAATTGTTCATCTTAATTTAATAAAGGTGAACACTCAAATACAAAAACAACAAATGTGACAACCGAAACAGTTCTATCTGGTGCAGACACACAAAGACTGAAAACAACCACCCACAAAACCCAACACAAAACAGGCTACCTAAATATGGTTCCCAATCAGAGACAACACAAAACACCTGCCTCTGATTGAGAACCATATCAGGCCAAACACAGAAATAGGAAAACATAGAAATACAAAACTAGACTGCCCACCCCAACTCATGCCCTGACCATACTAAATAAAGACACAACAAAGGAAATAAAGGTCAGAACGTGACACTCGTTCTTACATTTAATGAATGCATCGTATAGTGTGTGTGTGGCAAGCTTACAATGATGACAAAAAACAACATTTGAGAGTGCACTGACCCTGGTGCTAGATGGGGTACAGCTGGTGGTTGAATGTTTGAAGGTGTACGGGACTATAAAAAGTTTGGGAACCACTGTCCTAGACCATGAAACCCATTGATGGGATCCGCCCACTGGATCTCCCTGCATCGATGATGGACAACCTTACATTGGTGCTCCAGTTATCCACTAAGAGTTCTCATGTATGTCTTATATTTGGCCATTTAATCCTGGTTCAAAGATACTTTTATACTTTCATCCATGGGTTTAATTAAGTCCTTTACAGGCTGGGATAAGTTTTTTTGAGACATAACATTCTGGACCCACATATCAATAAATAATATCCCACCTGGACGCCTACAGTATAGCTTTCTGATTTCCACAGACAGTGTGGCTCCCCATCTCTATCTCTCTCTTCCTCCTCTTTTCTTTCTTTCTTTCTCTCTCTCTGCTCTCTCCCTCTCTTTCCTTTCTCCACCGCTGCCTGCAGATGGCAATTAGTCAGCGGATCGATGGCCAGCCCATCTCCAGGCCGAGGCGTCCATAATGCCGATAATGCCGCTCGATGGCGTCGCTCCCCAGAGAGAGGATAGTCATCAGGGCAAATACGCTTGACTTTCCGTGACGGTTCTGTCTGGTCTGGTCTGGGGAGATATGCCGCTGTGATACTGGAGAGGGTTATGATGGTTATGATGAGGATTAGGCTAAAATGAGAGGAGGGGCTAGGTGAGGGAGTAAAACCAGATTGGAGTGTGAATTACCATAACAGTGCATACGGTACATACGTATAGGAGTACAATGAGAGTGCATTGGGGGTAGAGTAAAGGCAGAAATGTTATATGTTTTTAAAGGGGGAGGAACATCCAATAAAAGTGTGGAGAAGAAAACAGAAACTGAACAACATATTAATAGTAGATGGATGGACAGATGGAACAAGGGAAGAGTGGATAATTGTCTGTTATGTGCATACTCAGTGTGGAGAATGGTGAGCTGTGTGCATACTCAGTGTGGGGAATGGTCAGCTGTGTGCATACTCAGTGTGGAGAATGGTGAGCTGTGTGCATACTCAGTGTGGAGAATGGTGAGCTGTGTGCATACTCAGTGTGGAGAATGGTGAGCTGTGTACATACTCAGTGTGGAGAATGATCAGCTGTGTGCATACTCAGTGTGGAGAATGGTGAGCTGTGTGCATACTCAGTGTGGAGAATGGTGAGCTGTGTGCATACTCCGTGTGGAGAATGGTGAGCTGTGTGCATACTCAGTGTGGAGAATGGTGAGCTGTGTGCATACTCAGTGTGGAGAATGGTGAGCTGTGTGCATACTCCGTGTGGAGAATGGTGAGCTGTGTGCATACTCAGTGTGGAGAATGGTGAGCTGTGTGCATACTCAGTGTGGAGAATGGTGAGCTGTGTGCATACTCAGCGTGGAGAATGGTGAGCTGTGTGCATACTCAGTGTGGAGAATGGTGAGCTGTGTGCATACTCCGTGTGGAGAATGGTGAGCTGTGTGCATACTCAGCGTAGAGAATGGTGAGCTGTGTGCATACTCAGTGTGGAGAATGGTGAGCTGTGTGCATACTCAGTGTGGAGAATGGTGAGCTGTGTGCATACTCAGTGTGGAGAATGGTGAGCTGTGTGCATACTCAGTGTAGAGAATGGTGAGCTGTGTACATACTCAGTGTAGAGAATGGTGAGCTGTGTGCATACTCAGTGTGGAGAATGGTGAGCTGTGTGCATACTCAGTGTGGAGAATGGGGAGATGTGTGCATACTCAGTGTGGAGAATGGTGAGTTATGTCCATACTCAGTGTAGAGAATGGTGAGCTGTGTGCATACTCAGTGTGGAGAATGGGGAGATGTGTCCATACTCAGTGTGGAGAATGGTGAGTTACGTGCATACTCAGTGTGTGTTTCTGTTTCATCGCAGCTGTCCTACACAAGGCTGTGATGGAAGTGGACATGTCAGCGGCAAATATGCAAGACATCGAAGGTAAAACAATCTCCTTTTGGTCTTATTTCAGTAACGGATTATCCATTCTTTCCACTTTTACTGTACACTAATGATTTCCATTTTTTTTTGCTGGTATATCCTTTGAAACGCATTCTGATAGCCTACCATAATTGTTTCCCCTCAGCCAGGTTTGATGGGCAGGTTACTGCACTAATATGTATTCCGATCCCTTTGTCATTTGCATATGTACAGTGGGATATGCTAATCATGTTTTCTAGTGCATAAGCTCTCCATAAAGCTATTCATAAACAAGCACTCAAAATGGAAGGATCTCTCTCCTCTCTAAAGGACATGCCTGTGTTCTATTCCTTCCCTTTTGTTCTAAAATACCAGGCTCATTGTGAACTAATCCCATTTTCACAGTCAAACAAAGAGGGGGTTGCTGCCTTACATAACCGGAACCAGACACTTTGGGCTTCTCCTAAATACGCTGTCAAAAGTATTGGTAGAATCCCCCCTTTTCAGATAAAGGCTGTGACTATTGTGTATATATTATGTGTATCACAGGAGGTTGGTGACACCTTAATTGGGGAGGACAGGTCCGTCGCAATGGCTGGAGCGGAATTAGTGGAACGGTATCAAATACCTCAAACGCATGGTTTCCAGGTGTTTGATGCCATTCCATGTCTGCCGTTCCAGCCGTTATTATGAGCCGTCCTCCCCTCAACAGCTTCCACCGACGTGTATACTAACTTGTGGTTCTCATGCGTGGGTACCATATCACCACAAACACTATGTTAATCATTATGACATCACATGCGTCAGACCCGTTCAGACTCGTCTCTTAAACAGAGCGTTTGTATTTGTCTCTTACTAAATACAGGCAGAGCCGTTCTCTCCCTGTCAGCTCCTCTTGGGCTGGAATGTTCAGAACAGTTGAGGAAGGTGGGCGGGAGAGAAAGCAAGAGAGAGAGAGAGAGAGAGAGAGAGTATTTGAGCAAGGCAGTCTTAGCCAGGCATGCTGATGGATTGAGCCTCTCGTTTGTTTTATTTATCTTCAATTATCCGCTGAGCAAAGCAAAGCACTGGCTGGTGGGATGGACACGTCACACTAAGAGGAGGAGTGTTTCTTTGTCTTCTCTTTGTGTGTGAGAGAGAAAGAAAGAGAAAGAAAAAGAGAGAGCGAAAACAGAGATGGGAAACAGTGCATGGCTATGCAGCCTTCTCCATACTGTCCGTCCTCTCTCTTCTCTCTCGCTATAAAGATACATATGGTACAGAGCGCTGCTGTCTATCAACTGTGCTGACGTCCAAGATGGCGGAAAGACCTAAGCCAGAGGGCCGCCAGCTCTGAGGGGGTTTGAGTAATGACCCCATCCAGACAAGGGCAAGTAATTATAACACTGGAAAGCCTGGCACGTGACCAGGGTGGGAGATTTCTGTGGGAAAGCTAGTGTGTGTTCACGTGTGTGTGTGTGTGTGTGTGTGTGTGTGTGTGTGTGTGTGTGTGTGTGTGTGTGTGTGTGTGTGTGTGTGTGTGTGTGTGTGTGTGTGTGTGTGTGTGTGTGTGTGTGTGTGTGTGTGTGTGTGTGTGTGTGCGCGCGCACACGTGCGTGACTTAGTTTAGTTCCCGATTCACCGACACGGTCATCACATTCTACAATGATTTTGAATAATTAAAATGTTAAATTAACTGGATAATGTCTTGGACGGCCATGTTTCAGCTCTGACACAGGCGATTAAAGCTTCCACTAGAACTACTAGCCTCTCTCATTCCACCAACCAGTGGACAGAGAAAACCTGTGTCTTAACAGAGATGAGGTTAGAACAGGTAGCTAGAGACAATTCCAAAGAACAGTATGCACATCCAAAACTGTCCACAGTTGCAGGGTACAACAATTCCACAAGGAAAGTTGATGAATACCCACACAATTAATGCATTGTTTAATCAGCAACTAGTTGGACCTCAAAGGGTTTTCATCAGGCTTAACTAAGGTTTAGCAATGATGCATCTCCATCTTCGTTTTTCTCTCATGCTCCCACTCTGACTTGTTCCTCTTCCTCTCTCTCTCTCTCTCTCTCTCTCTCTCTCTCTCTCTCTCTCTCTCTCTCTCTCTCTCTCTCTCTCTCTCTCTCTCTGTCTCTCTCTCTCTCTGTCTCCCCCCTCGATCTCTCTCTGTCTCTCTCCCTATCTCTCTCTCTCTGTCTCTCTCTCTCTCTGTCTCTCTGTCTCTCTGTCTCTCTCCCTATCTCTCTCTCTCTCTCTCTCTCTCTCTCTCTCTCTCTCTCTCTCTCTCTCTCTCTCTCTCTCTCTCTCTCTCTCTCTCTCTCTCTCTCTCTCTCTCTCTCTCTCTCTCTCTCTCTCTCTCTCTCTCTCTCTCTGTCTCTCTCTCTCTGTCTCTCTCTCTCGGCCATCTCCGGCAGCTAATTTCTCCTTCAGATGGTTCCGTGCTCATTTGCATACTTATCAAAGTGTTTTGACTATCCGACAGAAGCTCTAAGAAGGTGGGATCATTAATATGTTAATTAGTCCCTTTCTCCGCTCTCTGCACGGCGTGCCAGCGATATCCTCTTTCCTCTCCAGCCTAGCCGCGCTGCAATTCACAAAGCCTTAGAACGCATGCCGCAGACCCAGAAATGCCATAACATAAGACTATTCACACCCTGCTGATGGTTCCATGCAGTCCCAGTAAACCATAGTCTCTGTTTGTCTGTAGCCCATGATTTTATTTTATTATCGTGTCAGGCAACTTCAAGATGCCCAGCCCACATTGTATTTACTGTAGCAAAATAAGATAATCATGTCTATACATACAGTGCCTTCGGAAAGTATTCAGACCCCTTGACTTTTTCCACATTTAGTGACTTTGCAGCCTTATTCTAAAAGGGATTAAATAAAACATTTCCCCATCAATCTACACACAATACCCCATAATGACAAAGCACAAACAGGGTTTTAGAAATGTTTGCAAATGTATATATATATAGAAAAACAACTGAAATACCTTATTTACATAAGTATTTAGAACCTTTGCACCTGACTCAAAATTGAGCTCAGGTGCATTCTGTTTCCGTTGATTATCCTTGAGATGTTTCTACAATTTGATTGGAGTCCACCTGTGGTAAATTCAATTGATTGGACATGATTTGGAAAAGCACACACCTGTCTATACAAGCTCCCACAGTGCAAGTCTGAGCAAAAACCAAGAAATGAGGTCGAAGGAATTGTGAGACAGGATTGTGTCGAGGCACAGATCTGGGGAATGGTCGAAAAAATGTCTGCAGCATTGAAGGTCCCCAAGAGTACAGTGGCCTCCATCATTCTTAAAAGGAAGACGTTTGGAACCAACAAAACTCTTCTTAGTGCTGGCCGCCCGGCCAAACTGAGCAATCGGGGGAGAAGGGCCTTGGTCAGGGAGGTGACCAAGAACCCAATGGTCACTCTAACAGAGCTCCTGAGTTTCTCTGTGGAGATGGGAGAACCTTCCAGAAGGACAACCATGTCTGCAGCACTCCACCAATCAGGCCTTTATGGTAAAGTGGCCAGACGGAAGCCACTCCTCAGTAAAAGGCACATGACAGCCCGCTTGTCTGATAAAACCAAAATTGAACTCTTTGGCCTGAATGCCAAGCGTCACGTCTGGAGGAAACCTGGCACCATCCCTACGGTAAAGCATGTTGGTGGCAGCATCTTGCTGTGGGGATGTTTTTCAGCGGCAGGGACTGGGAGACTAGTCAGGATATGAAAACCTCCTCTAGAGCGCTCAGGACCTCAGACTGCGGCAAAGGTTCACCTTCCAACTGGACAATGAACCTAAGCACACAGTCAAGACAACGCAGGAGTGGCTTCGGTACAAGTCAGAGCTCGGACTTGAACCTGATCGAACATCTGTGGAGAGACCTGAAAATAGCTGTGCAGTGACACTCCCCATCCAACCTGACACAGCTTGAGAGGATCTGAACTCCCCAAATACAGCTGGGCCAAGCTTGTAGCGTCATACCCAAGAAGACTCAAGGCTATAATCGCTGCCAAAGGTGCTTCAACATGGTACTGAGTAAAGGCTCTGAATACTTATGTCAAGTGATATTTCAGTTTTTTATTACATTTGCTAAAATATAAAATAAAATGTTTTTGCTTTGTCATCATGGGGTATTGTGTGTAGATTGATGATGGAGAAAAACTATTTAATCAATTTTAGAACAAGGCTGTAATGTAACAAAATGTGAAAAAGTGGGGGGTCTGAATACTTTCCGAATGGACTGTCTATATAAACATACGTTTATACAGCAGTGAAAAACAATTCAGAAAACAAAACAAAAACATTTCAAGTTTACAACTTATCTTGTCGAAGCTTTGGAGATAAAATTTGCAACCAAGAATAGGTATTTTCAAAAATAGCCATTCAAACTTTTCTTCATATCTAATCAAGAATAGTTCCCGATTTCTTTGCAACATTTTATCAAACAGTATAACTCTCAAATCATCATATAAAGTACGATGAAATAAAAATGGCAGTTCATTCTCGACCTGCCCTAAATCACAGACAGTACATAGTCGCTCTTCTTCATCTATGGCGTTGAACCTACCTACATCAATTGACAAAGGCAGTAGCCCGGTTCTCAACGGGGCACAAACGGACCTTTGGTTTCTGGTTAGGTGAGGGGTGACATAAGGTTCTGGATCGTAGCTGTTTCTGATATGGTTGTATGTTCTGAGTTTTGGTTTTAGCCATATGTCAGTTGACCGTTTTTCTTTGTAGCTTAGGGTTAACTTGCACTGAGCTGTCTGTTTAAACTACTAGAATACAGCTCAGAAATCCATGCATACCCCACAGAACATGCCACTAGAGGTCTCTTCACAGTCCCCAAGTCCAGGACAGACGATGGGAGGTGCACAGTACTACATAGAGCCATGACTACATGGAACTCTATTCCACATCAGGTAACTGATGCAAGCAGTAGAATCAGATTTTTGTTTTAATTATAAAACTACACCTTATGGAAATACAAACTTGTGTTTGATCCTATTAGCATTGCATTGTAACTTGTTTCTAAATATGTGTTGTAGATCAGATTCCTTAAATATAGTCTATGTGTATGAAATGAAATGACTGGGCTTCAATGGATCTCTATGTTATATAAGTCCAGAGCCAGGGGTTCATTTATGGAGCTGACCAAGTGTAATAATATCATTCCAACGGATTTATCTGTAGGTGGAGGTTAATGGGGTAGGAATATTGGATGGCAATAACAGGCCCATTGTAACGGCGGTCCTCCTCCTCTTCTACCGAAAAGGAGGAGTAGTGATCGAACCAAGGCGCAGTGGAGTTTGAACACATAATTTATTAAAGAAAACACGAACTTGACTAAACTAACAAAAACAACAAACGGTGTAGACAGACCTAGACGACGAACTTACATAAAACAAGAAGAACGCACGAATAGGAAACATAGGCTACACAAATCGAACAAACCGTAAACAGTCCCGCGTGGTGTACAGACACAGACACGGAAGACAATCACCCACAACGAACACTGTGAAAACGCCTACCTAAATATGACTCTTAATTAGAGGAACGCCAAACACCTGCCTCTAATTAAGAGCCATACCAGGCAACCCAATAAACCAACACAGAAACAGAAAACATAGAATGCCCACCCAAACTCACGTCCTGACCAACTAACACATATAACAAACTAACAGAAATAGGTCAGGAACGTGACATAACCCCCCCCATAAGGTGCGAACTCTGGGCGCACCAGCACAAAGTCTAGGGGAGGGTCTGGGTGGGCATCTGACCACGGTGGTGGCTCAGGCTCCGGGCGAGATCCCCACCCCACCATAGTCAATCCCAGCCTCCATCTCCCCCTAAAAATGTCCACCCACATCTTACCCCCACAAAATCCTCTTGGTAACATCCATGACAGGGACAGCACCGGGACAGAGGGATAGATCAAGACAGAGGGATAGCACAAGACAGAGGGATAGATCAGAATATAGAGGTAGCTCAGGATAGAGAGGGAGATCAGGATAGAGGGGCAACTCCGGACTGAAAGGCAGCTCCGGACAGAGAGACAGCTGTGGACTGAGGGGCAGTTCTGGGTATATAGCCGTTTCTGGCTGAAGGGCAGCTCATGGCTGACTGACGAATCTGGACGCTCATGGCAGGCTGACGGCTCTCGACGCTCATGGCTGGCTGACGGCTCTCGACGCTCATGGCTGGCTGACGGCTCTCGACGCTCATGGTTGGCTGACGGCTCTGGACGCTCATGGCTCGCTGACGGCTCTCGACGCTCATGGCTGGCTGACGGCTCTCGACGCTCATGGCTGGCTGACGGCTCTCGACGCTCATGGCAGGCTGACGGCTCTCGACGCTCATGGCAGGCTGACGGCTCTGGACGCTCATGGCTCTCTGACGGCTCTGGCTGCTCATGGCTCGCTGGCGGCTCTGGCAGATCCTGTCTGGCTGGCGGCTCTGGCAGATCCTGTCTGGTTGGCGGCTCTGGCAGATCCTGTCTGGTTGGCGGCTCTGGCAGATCCTGTCTGGTTGGCGGCTCTGGCAGATCCTGTCTGGCGGGCGGCTCTAGCGGCTCCTGTCTGGCGGGCGGCTCTAGCGGCTCCTGTCTGGCGGACGGCTCTGTAGGCTCATGGCAGACGGGCGGCTTTGCAGGCTTATGGCAGACGGGCGGCTTTGCAGGCTCATTGCAGATGGATGGCTCAGACGGCGCTGGGGAGACGGATGGCTCAGATGGCGCTGGGGAGACGGATGGCTCAGATGGCGCTGGGGAGACGGATGGCTCAGATGGCGCTGGGGAGACGGATGGCTCAGATGGCGCTGGGGAGACGGATGGCTCAGATGGCGCTGGGGAGACGGATGGCTCTGGTTGGATAAGGCGCACTGTAGACCTGGTGCGTGGTGCCGGAACTGGAGGCACCGGGCTAAGGACACGCACCTTCATGCTAGTGCGGGGAGCAGGGACAGGGCACACTGGACTCTCAAAGCCTACTCTATACCTGGTGCGTGGTACCGGCACTGGTGGCACCGGGCTGAGGGCAAGCACATCAGGATTAGTAGGGGGAGAAGAAACAGTGTGTACAGGGCTCTGGAGACGCACAGGTGGCTTAGTGCGTGGTGCCGGAACTGGAGGCACCGAACTGGATACACGCACTACAGGGAGAGTGCATGGAGAAGGAACAGGGCTCTGGAAACGCACTGGTAGCCTAGTGCGTAGTGTAGACACTGTAGGTACTAGGCTGGGGCGGGGAGGTGGCGCCGGAAATACCGGAAATACCGGACCGTGCAGGCGTACTGGCTCTCTTGAGCATTGAGCCTGCCCAACCTTACCTGGTTGAATGCTCCCGGTCGCCAGACCAGTGCGGGGAGGTGGAATAACCCGCACCGGCCTATGTAGGCGAACCGGGGAAACCATGCGTAAGGCAGGTGCCATGTATGCCGGCCCGAGGAGACGCACTGGAGACCAGACGCGTTGAGCC
Source organism: Salvelinus fontinalis (assembly GCF_029448725.1). Classification (NCBI taxonomy): domain Eukaryota; kingdom Metazoa; phylum Chordata; class Actinopteri; order Salmoniformes; family Salmonidae; genus Salvelinus; species Salvelinus fontinalis. The sequence continues at coordinate 13,958,510 of NC_074680.1, read as the reverse complement.
GGCCTCATGACACCTGGCTCAATGCCCAATCTAGCCCTACCAGTGCGGGGAGGTGGAATAACCCGCACTGGGCTATGCACTCGTACAGGAGACACCGTGCGCTCTACTGCGTAACACGGCGCCTGCCCGTACTCCCGCTCTCCACGGTAAGCCTGGGAAGTGGGCGCAGGTCTCCTACCTGCCCTTGGCCCACTACCTCCTAGCCCCCCCCCAAGAAATTTTTGGGTGTTACTCACGGGCTTTTTGGGCTTCCGTGCAAGACGCGTCCCCTCATAACTCCGGTTCCCTTCTCCGGTTGCCTCTGCTCTCCTCAGTGCCTCCAGCTGTTCCCATGGGAGGCGATCCCTACCAGCCAGGATCTCCTCCCATGTGTAGCAACCTTTCCCGTCCAATACATCGTCCCAAGTCCATTCCTCCTTCTTTTTCTGTCCCTTACTCCGTTTACTCCGCTGCTTGGTTCTGGAGATTTGGTGGGTGGTTCTGTAACGGCGGTCCTCCTCCTCTTCTACCGAAAAGGAGGAGTAGTGATCGAACCAAGGCGCAGTGGAGTTTGAACACATAATTTATTAAAGAAAACACGAACTTGACTAAACTAACAAAAACAACAAACGGTGTAGACAGACCTAGACGACGAACTTACATAAAACAAGAAGAACGCACGAATAGGAAACATAGGCTACACAAATCGAACAAACCGTAAACAGTCCCGCGTGGTGTACAGACACAGACACGGAAGACAATCACCCACAACGAACACTGTGAAAACGCCTACCTAAATATGACTCTTAATTAGAGGAACGCCAAACACCTGCCTCTAATTAAGAGCCATACCAGGCAACCCAATAAACCAACACAGAAACAGAAAACATAGAATGCCCACCCAAACTCACGTCCTGACCAACTAACACATATAACAAACTAACAGAAATAGGTCAGGAACGTGACACCCATGGCAGGATAGTTTGGCCAGCCGTTTTAGATTAGTCAACTCTAGTCAATTAGTCAAGTCTGTCACGTTCCTGACCTTATTTGCCTTTGTTTTACTTTGTTTAGTTGGTCAGGACGTGAGCTGGGTGGGTAGTCTATGTTATGTGTTTCTATGTTGGGTTTAATGTGTTGCCTGATATGGTTCTCAATTAGAGGCAGGTGTTTGACGTTTCCTCTGATTGAGAACCATATTAAGGTAGGCTGTTCTCACTGTTTGTTGGTGGGTGATTGTTCCTGTGTCTGTGTCTACCACACGGGACTGTTTCGTTTGTTCGTTCGTTTAGGTAGTTTGTTCCTGTTTCATGCGTTCTTCGTGTTTATGTAAGTTCTTGTTCAGGTCAGTTTACGTCATTTGTTATTTTGTAATCAATTCAAGTGTTCTTCGTGTTTCGTCTTTCATTTATTAAATTCATTATGTCTACATACAACGCTGCATTTTGGTCCGACCCTTACTCCTTCTCCTCATCCGAGGAGGAGGCATTAGACAGCCGTTACAAAGTCTCAACGCTGATAGATAATTGGCTGGCTGGTGTTATTAAGACAGAGGGACTAGAGCAGGCTTCTCTAACGCCTGGTGTGACTAAAAATCACTAGACAATGTTCTATTAGACGAAGCATTAATAGCTGATGCTGTTAACATGGCATTCAGGGATTTGATGGAAGTTCCTTTGCCCATAAGAAATCCAATCAAAATGGTATTTTCTTTTTTCTTCTATTTTCTAGAAAATATGTACTGTTTATTTTCCCTCTCTCTGTTTTCCTCTGAAGTTTTGTGAAAATTCATCACACGTTAATTATGTGTGAGAAAAAAAAACGAAGCAGGGTTTTCTTTATGGTGTGAACATGCCAAGGGGTCAAGGCAGGGCAGTAGATCCCGCCCACTCAGGCCATACTTAATAATGACTCTCACTTTGAACCCACTTACTGTCTGGAAGGTTGATTGACAGATAGTGTCTGTGGTGTCGGGGGTGAACAAGCCCCTCTGGACCACGACTAGAGTTACAGAGCAGTGGCAGCTAAATTACACCTTAGGAAGGACCTCTGGCTCAGAGAGAGCGAGGGAGGGAGGGCTGATGAATGAAGAATGGATGTGAGATGAGAGGCAGAGGTTGAACCGTGTGGGTCCACAGAGCACATAGAAGATGAGAGGAATGAGTAACACACCAGGCAGATCGCTCAAGAGTGATAGGGGGGATTGTGGCAATTGTGAGGGCTATTACCATCAAGTAGGCTTGGGTTTTGCTAGGGCGTTGTGGATGGGAATAATCCAGTAATCCCATGACTCTGGATAAGGTTTATTCCCAGTGGTGGAAACTAATTGTTAATTTTTTTGTTTTAATCCTATCCCAAACCTTCACCCATAACTTAACCATTCGGAATGAATGCCTGACCTTTATGTTTTAACCCTTATTCCAAACCTTAACCCTTAATCCAATGACTCCGGATCAGAAGGTATCCTGTTCAATCCCAGTGGTGGAAACACATTTTTGATTTTTTTGTTTTGACCCTATCCCAAACCTTAACGCTTAATTTAACCATTTTGATTTAATACCTAGCCTTAATGTTTTAACATTATCCCAAACCCTATCCTAAATTCAGTTGGTAGAGCATGGCATTTGTAAAGCCATGATAGTGGGTTCGATTAGGGGACCACCCATACGTAAAATGTATGCACGCATGACTGTAGGTCGCTTTGAAGAAAAGTGTCTGATGAATGGCATAAAACCCAGGGTGTCAAAAACACTTAGTAATTTGATGTTTGGAGCAACTTCAAAATTTGACATGTGGATGAACGTCTAATTCTGCGGTGAGACTCTAAGAGCTTGTTGACACACATACTGAGTAACGCACGTACACACACACACACACACACACACACACACACACACACACACACACACACACACACACACACACACACACACACACACACACACACACACACACACACACACACACACACACACACACACACACACACACACACACATTTCATGGGGTGATGAGACCCAGCATGAAACCATTAGATACACAGTCCTAATCAGTCACTATTAGCATTTCATAATTCTCACATAGCGTTTATCAGTCATTCGCAATCATTCACTAATACACATTTAGAAAATGTATGCACATACAGTACAGTCCATGTAATCACCTCTGCACACAGCTAGTAATACAGTTTTTTACAATCCCTTTGGCACTAATTTCAGAACCGTGTGGTCATTTTTCAAAACTCTAGACACAAAACTCAAAACGGTCATCACTTGTAACACAGGCTGTCCAATGTTCAAAACATTGCATTGTGCATTCATATCTTTAAAGAAACCTTGCACATGCATAATCATTGGTTCCAATAACTCATTAATTATGAAATACCATAGGCACAATCATTTAGATCACCCACACACAAGATACCGATAGTTTCACTGTGTAGTTGTTCGTTCAATCAATAAATATTGTAGTACAAAATATGTGATACATGTTTCATTATGGTACTACACGTAAATACATCACTGTAAAAAGACTAGTAAAGAGAATACTACAGACACAGTGGAATCATTGAACAAAATATGAAATGTATTGATGAAATACAATAAAATCACTCATAGGTTTCTTTGAATCAAGGCAAAAATAATTTGCTACAAAAAAAGAAAAAAAACTACAGTACAACATCACCTGCAGTGTTCCTCAGCTGGCTTACTGTAAAAAGCAAAACAAAATATTGATTACTGTACTTCTATATTTCCATCAACCCTGTCTTGTGGATTTGGATTCTCATCGACATCACAATGGATTTCTTTCATTAGCCAAACATCTTGGGAAGAATCTCCTCAATCGGGTTTAAGGAAAGGAGAGTATGGGGGTAAGTACAGGGTGGTAAATTGTGGATGGGCCTGAAACCATGCTTGCACCATTTGAGCATGGTGGAACCTGACACTATCCCACACAATGACATAGGTCATGCCATCAGCTCTACAGATCTGATTTAGCTCATCAAGGAAGGTTACATTCGAACAGCGAATCATGTGACTGCCTGCAACTCAATATATAGAGTATATAGAGTAGAGAGCTTTAGTTGTTGTTCAACCTAACATTAGAACGGGCAAGATGCGTAATCTAAGCAACTTTGACTGTGGTATGATTGTTGATGCCACACATGGTGATTCTAGCATCTCAGAAACAGCTGCCCTCCTGGGATTGTTACGCACTATAGTCTCTAGAGTTTACAGAGAATGGTGCGATAAATAAAACACATTCAGTGAGTGACAGTTCTGTGGGCAAAAACACCTTGTTAATGAGAGAGGTCAGAGGAGAATGTCCAGACTCATTCAAGCTAACAGAAAGGCCACAAATGCTCAAATAACAGTTGTTTAAAACAGTAGTGAGCAGAATGGCATCTCTTAACGTACAACATCGTGAATAATTCAGGCTGCTGTGGAGGCAAAAGGGGGTCCTACCCTGTACTAGATAGGTGTACCTAATAAAGTGGCCGGTGAGTGTACAGTAATGTCAAATCTGAAAACATGGTCTGGAAAAGTGGTACATGGGACCATAGAAACAGTGTCTGATAAAGAATGATGATGAAATATTACATCCATAGATAATGTAGTCCAATTGGTTCATGTTCCACGGTAATTGGTGTCAATGGATCTCGTTATCCTGAAACTTCATGATCTAAACATGGAATATTGTTAGTCAGTTTCCATAAAACTCTGCATTAAGAGTAATGCAACAGTTACTTATCCTTTTGAGCAGGTGTGTCAGTTGATAGTTAGATCATTGTAATGAAATGAATAGACAGTCATCTCAGATGTAATGTGTGAATTTCATTTTGAAATGGTAATACTTAAATGTTAAGTTGTGTCATTTTGAACAGGTGATTTTAGTTCAATGAACAAATTATCTTAGCTTTATGTGTATTGTATCCAAGCAATTGGAAAAAGAGTTTCGAAAAATGTGCATTTTGATCATTGGTTGTGAGTTTTGTGTCTAGAGTTTTGAAAAATGACATCAGGGTTCCGAAATTAGTGCTAAAGTGATTGTAAAAAACTGTAAACACACACATTTCCACACACATTCCACACACATACACGCGCACACACACACACACACAAACACACACACACACACACACACACACACACACACACACACACACACACACACACACACACACACACACACACACACACACACACACACACACACACACACAAAACACACACACACACACACACACACTCACACATCGAGTGCCTGTCTGCCTCTCTGATTCAGAGAACCTCCAATAACAGGCGGTGCGGTTTGAAGAGCCCCAGAGGACCAGAGGACTTCGAGAGGCCTCACACCCCTCCTGTGAGATCCCTAGAGAGGGAGGAAATCCACAGCTCACACCCCCCCTGTGAGATCCCTAGAGAGGGAGGAAATCCACAGCTCACACCCCTCCTGTGAGATCCCTAGAGAGGGAGGAAATCCACAGCTCACACCCCTCCTGTGAGATCCCTAGAGAGGGAGGAAATCCACAGCTCACACCCTTCATGTGAGATCCCTAGAGAGGGAGGAAATCCACAGCTCACACCCCTCCTGTGAGATCCCTAGAGAGGGAGGAAATCCACAGCTCACACCCCTCCTGTGAGATCCCTAGAGAGGGAGGAAATCCACAGCTCACACTCCTCCTGTGAGATCCCTGGAGAGGGAGGAAATCCACAGCTCACACCCCTCCTGTGAGATCCCTAGAGAGGGAGGAAATCCACAGCTCACACCCCTCCTGTGGGATCCCTAGAGAGGGAGGAAATCCACAGCTCACACCCCTCCTGTGAGATCCCTAGAGAGGGAGGAAATCCACAGCTCACACCCTTCATGTGAGAGGGTGGATCTGTGTGTCTTTGCCAAGTATACTGTACACACACACACAGAGGTACATTCTCAAAAGACACACACACACACACACACACACACACACACACACACACACACACACACACACACACACACACACACACACACACACACACACACACACACACACACACACACACACACACACACACACACACACACACATCCATTAACATCGGTTTCTTCATAGTCCAGAGCAGGAATCCTCCCTGAGCAGCCACTCAAAGCAAATCATTTCACCAGAGAGAACATAAGCCTGAAATACAGACGGTACAGACGGTATCCTTCTGTGTCCCACCATTGTGTCTAAATGGTGGAGCAGGGCACTAGTATAACATGTAACTGAACATCCTCTAACTAGCTGCCTCTCATACCTCCTCCGTCACACAGATAGAAGAGGGGTATTGAGGGATGGTCGGTAAACCTGTTTCAGGTCCCTGTGGCATCATTAAGGCAGATAAATGCTCTCGGTTCAGTCCAGGCTGTTTGTCAGCCCCTCTAAGAAGGGGTGAAGGAAGGAGAAGCTATAAAGTCCAATTAGTGTGTGGAAGGACAGAGTAACGGCCGTGCGACTGGCCTCGGGAGCCACACTCTGACACCTCACAGGCTATACACTAACACAATCAGGAAGTGGAATGGAGGTAGAACTGTAATGGCGGAGCCATGGTGAAGGGAGCTACCAGGCAGCTCAAAACCGCTACTGAGTCAAAGTGGTTTGTTTGTGACACTCCACCATTTTCCAGTGGTTTTACTTCATGAGAAACCCTCCTATGCATGCATCCAAATGTAAAAGAGAAATAGGCCACATGGTTTCCTCTGAGATACCAATACTCACTGTGACACACACACACACACACACACACACACACACACACACACACACACACACACACACACACACACACACACACACACACACACACACACACACACACACACACACACACACACACACACACACACACACACACACACACACACACACACACATAACTCTCTCTTTCTGACAGTGATGTTTTGGTTTTGGGTGGCATTTAGTTTCTGGGCTGCACAAGATGCTTCATAAATGAATGATGAGTAAATCTGTGAAGTGTGAATAATTGATGGCAGCAGAGGTAACAAACAAAGGACTGCTGTTATTATTAGTTAATAAGACACTGTAGATACTCACTAACGATACCTCATTATCTCACAGCCTACCTACTCGTCCTCCATGTTTGGAAGGCAGGATGTCAGGCTAACAGGATATGCATTGCAGACTAAAACACTGTTCAATCCCTCCAGGCCTATGTGACTATCCCTACCTGGGAGATGTGCCGTTGCCTAGCGCACGGTAATTACATCCCACGCTAACAAATTATTAGCCGATGATGGATAGGTTAACACGCTTACTTACTCATGCCTCAATGCTAGCTGATACGATATGCACCATATAGGTGTCATATATACCTGATATACGCGGTGCCCGTATATGTGTGTGCCGTTACGGTGGGTGGTGACTGTCACAGTGTTAAGGGCTGGTGTTTTATGGACATTGTCTATCTATAGATCAGCAATGATTAAGTGGTTCAACTGGTTCACTAATAGCTCAGGGTAGCTCAGTGGTGGTGGTGGTGGTGTGTCGTAGGTCTGACCTAAGGAAAGGACATCTGGCTGGGGTCTCTATGCAATATTTTACCCTCCCATCCTCCATAAACTGTCTCTGTGGTGCTCTCATTGCCACAGCCACCCACAGACAAGGTTTTGTTTTGCCTCAGTGTATCTCAAAGAGCTGAGAGCAAAACAATAATATTAATGCATATTTTCCAATATCGGCATAATTTCTCTCTTTATCATTTGTTATGAATATATAATATATGTATATATATATATATATACATATATATATATATATATATATATATATATATATATATATATCTGTGTGTTTGTCTTCTTTTTGGTCTTGATGCAATGGTGAGGGGGAGGAGGGGAAGGGTGCTTGTTTTGAGGTGGGGTGTTGGGATGGTGGGTACAGGGGTACAGGGGTACAGGGGTGGTACAGGGGTTCAGGGGTTGTGGTAGTGATTGCCATGGCTGCAGCTGGGGCTGAGTAATTGCCTGTCTTGGTGGGAGCGTGTTCTGGAGCTAAAGTCGAGTGCTTTCTTCCTGATGTATAGCTCATTTGGATTCCGCCAGCCTTCCGCCAGCCTTGGGGCTGTATTATTCATGCCTTGGCAGATAGCACTCACTAAAAGCATTGGAATGGAGCCAGGTAGTGGTGGGGCGACACAGGAACACTTCACCTAGCAGCCTGGCAGAGGGAAAGAGAGAGGGGGCGGGAGAGGGAGGGAGAGGGAAGGAGAGGGAGAGGTGTGTTGTTAGGAAAAGAGAGCGATTGAGAAAGAGTTAGAGGGAACGGTACAGAAATAGGATATGGAGAGGGAGAGAGAGAGAGAGAGAGAGAGAGAGAGAGAGAGGGAGAGAGGGAGAGAGAGAGAGAGGGAGAGAGAGAGAGAGAGAGAGGGAGAGGGAGAGAGAGAGAGGGCGAAAGACCTTAGAAAGGGATGAGAACAGGGTGTAGTGAACAAGCAGCCCTCAACCCCTCCGCCCCTCCAGTGCAGCCACCCCACTGCCCCCTCCAGCGCAGCCACCCCACTGCCCCCTCCAGCGCAGCCACCCCACTGCCCCCTCCAGCGCAGCCACCCCACTGCCCCCTCCAGCGCAGCCACCCCACTGCCCCCTCCAGCGCAGCCACCCCACTGCCCCCTCCAGCGCAGCCACCCCTCCAGCGCAGCCACCCCTCCGCCCCCTCCAGCGCAGCCACCCCACTGCCTCCTTGTGCAAATACAGATAAGGTCACGTTAATCATAATGCCACCTCCCTTTGAAAAATTACCCTCCATACAATCAACCCCCCGCTGTGAGGTATCTGGCGCTGAAATGGACATTTCCATATTTAATTGGCAGCTTTATTTTCCAGTAAGAGAGGGAGCGGGTGAGTGTGAGGCAGAATGAATAGAGGTGAAGAATCAGCATACATGTAGGAGTGGCCAGTGCTCTGTAGACTGGCTCTGTGGGCACTATTTTAGGGTTCCATATGTTTTATGGTGATCATCTAAGTTAGTATATTTCATTCACTTGTTTTGTCTTTGTTTCGTGTAACCACTGCCATTATTGAATAGTCAACGGTGGAGTCAGCTTCCCTTGGTTTTCAGTCAACTGCAGCACCGTTTTTCCTACAGCATGTTGTTCGTAATAAGCACATATTTTTTTATATATAAAACAACAACATAAGACACCTTCAAACACATTTCAAAACCTCGCCCCTCTAATATATTCTGCCACTCTCATCTATACCCCTTCTTCCCTTTCTTCCTCTGCCATTTGTTTATTTTTTCCCTTTGTGTTTTCCTTCTCTTTGTTTAGTGGTGTGTTATTATGACAGTCAGTCAGGCTAGCTCCAGTACCCAGCGCTGCTCTAGCCTAGCGTTAGCTAGCGTGTGGTAAACAGGTGGTGTTTACGCTTCCTGCCTCAGCCTGCCTGTTCCCCTCCCTCCCTCCCCCCTCCCGCTGGAAACACATCAAAGGGAATGAGAGATCATGTGTAGCGAGCCCAGCGCCGAGCAGCATGCCAGGGGGACCTGTGACGAGGAGCGAGGGGGCGCATGCCAGTCAGAGGCTTAGGGCCCTCAATCTCCTCTCCGGGCCGGGCACATCCTGACCTCCTACACACCCACACCCCCCCAACTATCTCCCTTGCCCCCAGCCCCCTAGCCTGCCATCCCTCCGCACGGCTGCCAACTAAATTACATCAATGTCAAGAGCCCTCCCCTGTCTCTGCTGGGGAAATGTACCAGGCCCAGTAAACAAGCCAACAGAACAGTCACAGCAGCCAGGCACTAATGGCAGCAGACACTAAAGGCTGGGTGGGTGGAAGTAAAGCTGGATCTTAGGTAGAGAACTGTACACTAGTTATTTCAGATGGTGAGTATGGCACAGTTCCTGTACTACCATGGTGGGCCAGTGATATTTTAGGGCTTGTTCAGTTCACTCGTGTTTTTTTTTGCTGCTAATCCTAAATGGGGAGGCTCTGGTGAATAGGTATGGCCATCTCTGTGCATGTCTGAACCCTATCTCAAACTAACTTTCAAAAACATTTTTGACATGATATGATTGCAGTATGAACTCCATTAATGTAACAAACCCAGTGTAGTTAATACAGATGGATAGAGTAGAGGGGGAGGGTAAACCTTCTCCAAGATGGCCGCAGGGCTCTGCAGCTTCTCTCTGTGTCTCTCCACATGTTGAAGTGATTGATTGAAGTAATTATGTGAGTGGAGAGGATCCTTACCTGGGTGATTCAGGAGTGACTTTAGCTGTGGAATGACAAATGGGTGCAATACAGTACATGAGTAGAACCACAAGCCTGATTAGTCCACCTCGTATAGAAATTAGACTCGAAATCATGCAAAGTATCTTATTTATATCAACAGAGATGCATCTACCAAAGTAATTTCCTATGCTGACCACTCCCTCCATACAGTCTGTTTTACTGGTGTGTATAACCCTGTGGCGGTCTGTAGATGAACTAATGGATTCAGTGATGGTGATGGGCAGCTATAGCCTCTGGTCAGTCCCAGGGATGTGAATGTGTTAGACCCACTCTCCTCCTGGAGCCCTATTTCTCTATCCTCTCAGTGAGGCCATGATCACTGGACCTGAGACCGACAGACACACATGTCTGTCTGATGGGGGTCATATGGCTTAGAGGGGCCCTAGGAGAGGCTATGGGGCTACTGGTTGGGCTCCTGCGGTAGAGGATAAGGAGCTGGGGCTGGGTGGGGAGCACCCATAGGGCTGCTGGTAGACAGGCTACTGCCTCTCAGTTTCATTCTGTCAGGTTTTGATGGCAGGGCTGAGGCTGGGTCTGGGGCAATGGGTAGGGGTAAGGGCAGGGGTAAAGGCAAGGGTAGGTTGAAGGACAAGAGGCAATGACTGGTGCTGAAGAAGAGGCTAGGTAAGGGGCTGAGGCAGAGGAAGGCACTGCGGCTGCCTGTCAGGCTGACTTGATGATGGGAGCCGGGTATCTGCAGGGGTTTGATTCCTCTGGCTTTCTCTTCACTCCACTGCACCGGCTGTCTCCTGTTACAGCCCATAACGCTGCAGTGGAAGACACTAGGGACTTGGTGTTATTGATGTTTTACAATACCACCTCTGTAATGGCAGTGTTTACAAATGATACAATAGTGTGTGTGTTGTATTATTCAGATATCACATTGTATGAGCTCTAACTTACTGGGAAGGTTTTACTAGTGAAAGTGCCATGTTAAGAAGCAAGAGAACAGTTAGCCTGAACCACACAGCTTTTGTTCTTTTCTTTGGAGGGGAGAAGACTGTCGGGTCTCTCTCTCTCTCTCTTCTCTCTCATACACATTGTTCCTCTCTCTCTCTCTCTCTCTCTCTCTCTCTCTCTCTCTCTCTCTCTCTCTCTCTCTCTCTCTCTCTCTCTCTCTCTCTCTCTCTCTCTCTCTCTCTCTCTCTCTCTCTCTCTCTCTCTCTCTCTCTCTCTCTCTCTCTCTCTCTCTCTCTCTCTCTCTCACACACACACACACACTCGTTGTCCCTCTCCCTCACACTCGTTGTCCCTCTTGCTGTTTCTCTCTCTCTCTTCCCATCTCTCTCCCTCATTCCATCCCCCATCTCGCTCTCTATTTCTCTCTGACTAGCTTCACGACTGTGTGCGAGGATGGTAAATCCCTGTTGTATTTCTGGAGGATATCACCATGGAGACGGCGCTCTGCCACGCGTGCCTATAGATCCTGTTAGATAGGGGCACAGCGAGAGGTGCACGACACTCCTCCAAGAAGGGGAGAGACGGAGAGAGACAGAGAGGTAGAAAGCAGACGGGGGATGGTTGAAAGACGAAGAGGGAGAGGCATGAGAGAGAGGTTTGAGAGAGAGAGAGAGAGAGTTAAAGCTATGTGAGTGCAGCAGCAGTCTCATCCCAGTGTCAGGGAGACAAATATCACATGATGCTAATGAGTGGCAAAATCTCGGCCCCCCGCTGTGAACAGGCTTTAATATGACTGCTAATAAAGCTGCTGTGTAACACTGTCACATTCCTTCACACACTCACTGTCACCCACCTGGGATTACGCACACACAGACGCGTGTACAAACACGCACGCATGGAATCTGATCACGACTCCATTTTGCTCCTCCCTTCCTATAAGCAGAAACTCAAACAGGAAGTACACGTGCTAAGGTCTATTCAACGCTCTGACCAATCGGAATCTATGCTTCAAGATTGTTATGATCACGCGAACTGGGATATGTTCCATGTAGCCTCTGAGAATAATGGTGACTGAGTTCATCAGGAATTGTATAGGAGATGTTGTACCCATTGTGACGGCTCAGACATGAGGCATATGTGACAGGGACTACAGACAATAACGGACAACAAATGGCAAACCAGACACCAATGTCTTGCTCAAGTACAAGCTAAACACCTTCTTCGCCTGCTTTGAGGATAACACAGTGCCACCGACGCGGCCCCCTACCAAGGATTTGGGGTCTCCTTCTCCGTGGCCGACGTGAGTAAGACATTTAAGCATTTTAACCCTCGCAAGGCTGCCCGCCCAGACGGAATCCTTAGCCGCGTCCTCCAGCTGGCTGGAGTGTTACAGACATATTCAATCGCTCCCTATCCCAGTCTGCTGTCCCCACTTGCTTCAAGGTGTCCACCATTTTCTATACCCAAGAAAGCAAAAGTAACTGAACTAAATGACTATCGCCCCATAGCACTCACTTCTGTCATCATGAAGTGCTTTGAGAGGCTGGTTAAGGATCATATCACCTCTACCTTACCTGTCACCCTAGACTCACTTCAATTTGCTTACTGCCCCCAATAGATCCACAGATAATGCAATCGCCATCACACTGCCCTATCCCATCTGGACAAGAGCGATACCTATGTAAGAATGCTGTTCATTGACTATAGCTCAGCATTCAACACCATAGTACCCTCCAAGCTCATCATTAAGCTCTGGGCCTTGGGTCTGAACCCCGCCCTGTGCAACTGGGTCCTGGACTTCCTGACGGGCCGCCCTCAGGTGTTGAAAGTAGGAAACAACACCTCCACTTCAATGATCCTCAACACTGGGGCCCCACAAGGGTGCGTGCTCAGACCCCTCCTGTACTCCCTGTTCACCCATGACTGCGTGGCCACGCACTCCTCGAACTCAATCCTCAAGTTTGCAGACGGCACAACAGTAGTAGGTCTGATTACCAACAATGATGAGACAGCCTACAGGGAGGAGGTGAGGGCCCTGGCAGAGTGGTGCCAGGAAAATAACCTCTCACTCAATGTCAACTAAACAAAGGAGGTGATCGTGGACTTCAGGAAACAGCAGAGGGAGCACGCCCCATCCACATCGATGGGACCACAGTGGAGAGAGTGTTCCTCGGCGTACACATCTGAAACGATCCACCCACACAGACAGTAAGCACAACAGCGCCTCTTCAACCTCAGGAGACTGAGGAAATTCGGCCCCTAAAACCCTCAACTTTTATAGATGCACAATTGAGAGGACCCTGTCGGGCTGTATCACAGCCTGGTATGGCAACTGCACCGCACGCAACCGCAGGGCACTCCAGAGGGTGGTGCGGTCTGCCCAATGCATCACAGGGCGCAAACTACCTGCCCTCCAGGACACCTACAGCACCCTAAGTCACAGGAAGGCCAAAAATATCATCAAGGACATCAACCTCACGAGCCACGGCCTGTTCACCCCGTTATCATCCAGAAGGCGAGGTATGTATAGGTGCATCAAAGCTGGGACCGAGAGACTGATAAATAGCTTCTATCTCAAGGTCATCAGACTGTTAAATCGCCATCACTAGCCGGCTTCCACCCGGTTACTCAACCCTGCACCTTAGAGGCTGCTGCCCTATATACAAAGACTTGGAATCACTGGCCACTTTAATAATGGAACACTAGTCACTTTAATAATGTTTAAATAATGTTTACATACTGCTTTACTCATCTCATATGTATATACTGTATTATATTCTACTCCAACATTGCTCGATCTAATATTTATATATTTCTTAATTTCAATATTTTACTTTAAGAGTTGTGTGTATTGTTGTGAAATGTTTTAGATACTACTGCACTGTCAGATACTACTGCACTGTTGGAGCTAGGAAAACAAGCATTTCGCTACACCAGCAATAACATCTGCTAAATATGTGTATGTGACCAATTTGATTTGAGTTGATTTGAAGTGCACACATGCACACACACAGACACGCACACACACACTCAAACACACACACACACGCATTAGGGACGCTTATTCATGACTCTGAGCTCTCTTACCAGATTTAACATTCCAATTTGTCTCTCTTCAACATCGACAGAGTGTTTTTCTAACGTTATTTGACTGGCCACTTGTTCCACTTTAGTTAAATGCATTTCATCCAGTCTCATGTGGATTTGAGGATGCTCCCTCAAAATACAAGGGGAAAATAAGTGGCTTTCTTCTTACACAAGGGTATGTTTTCCTTTGATAGCTGCCTCTCATACCAAACACACTTCTACTCTGCTGCCTGGAGAAAAAAAGACAGAAATAAATAACTTTCTGTCCTCCTCTCCTGACACAATTCCAACAGTACATATTTATTTAAATGGCACGTAATCACCTGTGGAACGATAATTGCAGGACACAGTTAGAGGGCTGCAGTAGCAGGTCTGAGACAGTAGAGATGTGGCCAACGTCATGCTGTGAGAGAGCTGAGGAAAGCGTGTGTGTGTGTGTGTGTGTGTGTGTGTGTGTGTGTGTGTGTGTGTGTGTGTGTGTGTGTGTGTGTGTGTGTGTGTGTGTGTGTGTGTGTGTGTGTGTGTGTGTGTGTGTGTGTGTGTGTGTGTGTGTGTGTGAGAGGGCTCCGGTTCTTCTTGTGCGTTAGTGATTGGCTTTCCTATGTCTCTCACAGTCTGTAACGGTTGCCTTCCCTCGCTTCACGAGCAGAGAGGGTGGAACAGGGATCGGACCAAAATGCAGCGTAGCCAGTGCTGAACATGTTTAAACACAATAAACGTGAACACTTAACAAATAACAAAATAACAAACCGAGACAGTCCTATCTGGTGCAGAACACAAACACAGAGACAGGAAACAATCACCCACAAAATCCCAACACATAACAAGCCACCTATATATGATTCTCAGTCAGGGACAACGATTGACAGCTGCCTCTAATTGAGAACCATATTAGGCTGGACACAGAAACTGACAAACTAGACACACAACATAGAATTCCCACCCAGCTCACGTCCTGACCAACACTAAACAAGTAAAACACATAAAAACACTGGTCAGGACGTTACACAGTCATAACAACCTCACAACTCAGGAGTAGGAGTAGGCTACAAGTCAAATCCTAGTTAAGTTAGTTGTCAACACATTAATTAGTGGGATAAAGAGGCATTTGGAGATCATTCATAAAGTTGTTGGTGAATATTGAAATGAACTCTTTCAGTAGGAGAGGATTTTAGGACCAACAGACATATTTGCAGTAGTAGTAGAACAGAACATTACGTAACAATGGAAACACTTGTGGTTTAATTGACCCCTTTTATGGGCCAGGTAAAAACTATATCTACACATTTTTCTGATAAAAACAAAATCTAGTGATTTTAACCTCAATCCATTTGCTGAGTGTTTCAATACAATTAGCAGTTCCGCAGAGATTGCGTATTGAAAAGTGATTCAGGTGAAAACACATGAAGGCCTGTCATGGAGTGAGCTGTAGCACATTAAGCACAGACACACAGCACCTCTATCAGGGTACTGCATTGCAAGGACTGCCTCATCGCTAAAACCCAGCTGGACAGACAGTGTGGTGAGCAATGGAAGATGAGCGGAGGGAGGGATGAACTTCAACAGCTCCCTCTGCCTCCCTGCCTCCCTCCCTCCTTCCCACTCACCTATCCTCCCCGCCAGGCTGGCTGCTTGGCAGTACGTATCCTGCTGGGATACGCCCTTGATTTATTTGGAGGGGCTCTGGACTGGGCCAGGATGAGTGGCATTTTAATGTGCTTTTGAGATGTTTGGTCACAAGCACTATTGATCAGAGTACTCAGTAACCCCCACTCTGCCCCCCTCCACACCTCAACCCCCACCCTGGAGAGAGGCGTCTCCTGCAGGCCCGTCAGGCAGGGAATGAGTTTTCGTGTGAGCTTAGATTAATGAAATGAGGCCCTGTGTGTGGGTGCAGGGGTCAGGCTATTAAGTAATCCCTGGGCCTGCTGAGATTGAGGCTGTCTGCCAGTTGGGCCCCGACGCTGACTGAGTGATGGACACCCGCTCCTTTTGGGCTGTGGGGATAAAACATGTGTATAGGAAACATGTGTGTGTGT
This sequence comes from Salvelinus fontinalis, assembly GCF_029448725.1. Classification (NCBI taxonomy): domain Eukaryota; kingdom Metazoa; phylum Chordata; class Actinopteri; order Salmoniformes; family Salmonidae; genus Salvelinus; species Salvelinus fontinalis. The sequence continues at coordinate 13,942,224 of NC_074680.1, read as the reverse complement.
GGAGGGAGGGAGGGAGGTAGATCAGCAAGTCGGTGCGCCCTCACAATTCTAAGACAAGTGAACAGTGCTAAGAGGTCCACAGTGAACAGGCTGCAGTTAGCCAAAACACCCAGTTCTCCACCAATTTAAGAAATGATGCTTATGTATTAACAGCACCTCCCTGACCTCAAGTGGTGGAGCCTTCAGAGGGGTGCCACATCCGCTCTGAGATGCCCAAGACAGAACGCCTCCACCGGCCATAATAACTGCTGATATCAATTTACTACACGGCACCTTCAATTTAATGCTCTCTATTTGTTCACGTTAGAACCTATTTTGGGCTGAGTGAGGAGGGAGAAAACCCACAGGCTTTTGTGAAGGGGAATCAGGGACATTTCACTGCTCAGTTGCCTCTGACTAAGCATGCCTGAAACCTGTCGGACTCTGTTAGCTATGCAAAGGGAAAGGATCACTGGCGCTACTTGGCTAATGTGCATGACATGGGGAGCTAACTTTAGTAGAGAGGAGTATCAGCAACTCTTGGAGGAAAATTGAATTTAACCAAAGCTTCTTTCATTATTAGAAGTAGAAACCAATTGTTTTGGCTTTCACACCGACTCTGATCTGCTTGGCACCTAAACCCCATTGTCTCACTGGTATCATTGGGACCCTGTCTGTGTTGGAATTTTTTGAAAGAGGGGTTGGGTGCCACGTGTTAACACTCATGCACATACACACGCACACATAAACACACACACAGAGACCTGTATCGCCCCCAGACTCCCCATGGTTTGATGAGGGAAACGGATTAGGCTCCTGTGATCAATAGTCTGGGCGAATACACAGATTATCAGATTATCAGATTAAAATGTGTCCCCTGCTGCCAAGGGGACCAGGAGAATACAGTTAAACCCAGGTGCCTCGGCAAGATTCAATTAATTATCTCTCTGATTATTCTGTTTTCCCAATGACGATCCTACAACAACGTACACAGCTGCAGTTGGTACAGCAGAGTCAGACAATGTCAGCTCAATAAACAATTTATAACCCAGGAATGTGATTATTTGTTTTAATCTCTTTGTTTTTAAATCAGACTGGCCTCGGAACCATACGAAACATACTTTACGTATTTCTGAGGTCTTCCAAGACGTATGATACCTACTAATGGTGTTGTTACTTTAGACAGAAATGGAAGTAGGGAGGTTGGTCGGGGAGGATTGGTTGGTGTAGTCCGTGACCATCTAGCAATCCAAAGGTTGCATGTTAAAGTCACGCCGGAGACAGCTGTAGAACTGGGCACAGAAGTCAGCTCAACGACTAGTTTTGATTTGCATTTGGTTGAGTCGTCAACTAGCGTTAATTCAACGTGAAAACATTTCCCCATGTCATTGGAGTTACTGTTTTCACCAGTATGTGGTACGTTTTCACAACTCTTAGTACAAAATGCCAAACTGGTCACACTTCTTACACAGTCTTTCAATCAAAATGTGTCATTGTGAATTAATTTGGATTTTAAACATCTCTCACCACACAACCATTGATTCAAAATAGAAGTTTATTGTGAAACGTAATGAGAACATTGGTTTAATCACCAAAACATAATGATATATTTTCAATTTAGTAATTTTGAGTACCAGTTAATCCAATAGTAAACAATGTAATATACTGTACATATTTCAAATCTCCCTTAGAAGTGCTGAAAGTAATATGCTACAGTACTGTAAATTACAGTTTTCACTTTAGGTAATACACTTACATTATCCAACACGATTTACCGAAAATCTATCATTTCCATAACATCTTTCCAATGTGTAATCAAAGGTGTGGTCAATGAAGACATCCTCTACAATTATTCATGCAATTATTTTTGTTGTTGTTGACATAATTGCAACATAGGTGTACTGTTTGTAGTCAAATGTAAGACATTAAATGAAACAAATGAACATTTAAAAAAAGTGTAGCACACATTAGTTTGCATCAAGCCTGTCTTGAGCATTTGGCCATAAATTCTCATCCACATCACAGTGAATGTCTTCAGAAAAAACCTTTAGGCATGGCGAATCCAAGCTTGACATTGGTTTGCATTGATGTCGTCGCATGCCTCATCCATGGTCAGGAAGGTGGCAAGCTCATTGGGATGTCGATCGTACACCTTCCACACTGAAAAAAAAAATCCTCAATAGGGTTGAGGAAAGGAGAGTATGGGGGCAGGTATAGGGTCACGAATCGGGGACGGGTCCGAAACCATGCCCGAACCACCTCTGCTAGGTGGAACCTGACATTGTCCCACACAATGACATAGGTCAACTTCTTCACCTTGAAAGGCCTGCTCAATGTCAATGAGGAACACAATGAGGTGTGCAGCATTGTAGGATCCAAGTAAGGGCCTATATCCTACCACACCATCTTCAGAGATGGCTGCGCACATGGAGATGTTTCCCGCACGTTGTACAGGCACTTGGACATCCTCCAGTTAGCCAATGAGTTTCCGCCCAGAGTTTTGGCCAGGTTGGAGCTCGCTTCATCAACAAAGAGATTCTTGTGATGGTTCACAGCAGCATCAAGCACCATCACCCTTCAAAAATATATTTTGGGGAGTTATTTCTACAGTATAGTTACAATATGGTATTGTGAAGTAGCATGTGCATTAATAGTAACAGTAACACAGTATATCGTTTGGTACCTGAACATACTCGGCCCGCGATTGTTTCACCCGGTCGTTGTTTCTCTCAAAAGGCACCAGGTAAATGTGTTTCAAAGTTACCTGGTGCTTCTTCTAAAGGCTGGCGATTGTTGGTAGGCTGATGGATGCCACATTGCCAAAGGTATCATTGTTCTCTTCAATGGCCTGTTTTATTTTGGACAGCCATACGTGGCGAAATGTTCTCATGATCGTATTGGCAGTTGATCTTCAGATTGGGGTGAACTAATCTGGCAGCCTCTGCCATGGTCAGGCATCTGTTTACCACATAGTCAGGCCTCTGTTCACCACATGGTCAGGCCTCTGTTTACCACATGGTCAGGCCTCTGTTCACCACATGGTCAGGCCTCTGTTCACCACATGGTCAGGCCTCTGTTTACCACATGGTCAGGCCTCTGTTTACCACATGGTCAACGACGATGACCCGGACTTCATTAGACACAACAGTTCCCTGCCGTCTGCCTCTCTCAGAGAAAGACGTAGCATATGTCCACCAAAACATATGATAAGTTACATCATCCAATTTGTATGCTATTGTACGCCTGGGTAAGGAGTATCAAATCTAATGTTGTCCTTACTGTGAAATGCTTACAAGCCTTAACCAAAAATGCAGACTTTTAACAAAATAGTAAGTAACAAAATATTTGCAAAATGAAAACAATTACTCTAATAATAAATATAAGTAATACAATAAATAACAATAACGAGGATATAGACAGGGGGTACCGGTATGAACTATATGTCCTATAATTAATATCATATTGTACAACACTATTCCATTAATAATGTATCTTAACGTTACGTAATATATTATATAAAATGTAGTCCACAGATTTACGTACAGAATAATATGAATTGCCGGAGACAACATTGTTCTCTTTATCTCAAGAAATTCCCCCTCTTGTAATTGTAAACCAAGCAAAGGAGAGCAATTAGAATGTAATTACACAATAGTGAATGATTATGGCCACGATTAGTGCTCTGTTCATAAAACGTTGATTTCACTTTCACTCTGGTGCCAAAAACAAAGCCCTTCAGCAAAGCAATGGGTTTATCTTAGATCTGTTCTGCAGCAAGAAAGCGTCACACCATTCAACACCTTGCGGCATTGTGCTGCAGTTGTGTTTTCTTGTGTTTTGTAATGTACTCTCCAAAAGTGTTTTCATCTGTAAATAGCCAGCTGGGCAGTGTGCTGGACCAGTGACATAGTCAGCACTAGAGCTAGTGTATTGTGTTAGCCACTAGCCAGCCACTAAGCCAGGTGATATGGAGTTTTGGGTCTGGTGGCTAAGCGCTAATGGCTCCTGTCTTATCTGTTCCCTGCAGTGTGTACGGCTGCCCCCTGGCCAAAAAGAGGAAAACACTGGACAGACAGCCTCTGGAAGCCCTGGAGGTGCTGGAACCCTTACTGGAACCGCTGGAGACAGACCCCAAGAGTAGACCCCTCATAACCCACATGGACAACTCCACTAGGGAGGAGAGCTACGAGACAGACGGAACAGTGGAGATGGATGATAGAGAGGAGGAGGTGGAGGAGGGAGTAGAGGATGGGGGAGATGAGGAAGAGGAGGTAGAGGAGGAGGAAGAGGAGGGATACTTGGAGGACAATGAGGAACAGATGGAGCAGGAAGAAGAAGATGTGGAGAGAGGGGAGGGAGAGGCGGAGGAGGTAGAGGTGGAACAAGAGGAAGAGGAGGGCGGAGTACCAGAGGAGGAAGAAGAGGAAGAGGAGTATGAGGAGGAGTATGAGGAGCAGAGTCAAGGCCAAGGTGAGACATCTTTATTTAACCCTTTGATACACCAAGACATATTAGAATGTTTTTTTTCAAAGTAATGTAAATGTCTGAGTTGCTATGGTCTACATTGCCGAACGGTTAGTCTTGAATATACAGTATACTGTATATGCAGTATAGTAAGGCAATAAAGGCATGCAATGATACTTTTGTCTGCATACTGGGAATTGAAATGTGATACAATTCTACATAACAAAATACAAACTAAATCCCAAGCCTGTCCCAGAACTTAGAATATATTATTCTGTTCGCATTCCTTTGATCTTTGTTTGTTTCATCCGTTTGACTGGTTTATTTATTTGTTTGTTTGAGCTTTTGCTTTTCCTCCAACTTATGTGATGACTGTAACTACCTGAAACAGAATTTGTAGTGCTAGATCAAACCTGGTTACCTGGAATAGAGAGATGGTTTGGCAGCGAAGGCAATTTTCTTCAGGAGCAGCTCAGTTCTGTCATTTGAGGTTTGTTTGGGCCATTTGCCATTACCTTCAGGGCTATCTCAGTCACAGGCTAAAAGCTGTGCTGGCGCTGTCTCTCACACACAGACCCTGTGAAAATGGCAGTTTGTCAATGGCTCCACAGGGGCTGGATGGGAACACCCTGTCTCCAAAACACCTAATTCCAGAGATAAACGCCCTGAAATAGAGGATCAGGACTCAAAATGATGCAATGAAAGAAACTCAACTATCACGCGTGAATGTGTTTTTTTGTTGATGTAATTTTCACGAGGCAGACAGTGTTTTCGGGACACGTGCTACGTTTCACATGTACATTTTTCATATTTGTTTTTGCCATTTTTTACCACTTCCAGCTACATTTGGTCTCCCATCCAGGGACTGACCCTGCTTAGCTTCAGAGGCAATCCAGCAGTAGGATGCAGGTGGAAAAAGGCAGCAAAAGCAAAGGCCAGGGTACCATAACCAAAGAGGGAAAATACCAGAAAAGAAGGAGGCGTTTTATTTCATCATGTTATAATTAAAAAATGACAATTTTCTTTTTGTTGCCTCGATTTACAACTATTTTGCTCTCGCATTATTTCGTTTTGCTATGAAAACTTTCGGGTGAGGATTCATTCACTAGAGGATTGCATCATATAATAAAACATTAGTCTATTAAATGTGTCTAAAGCGGAAATCATTCTTTGAAACATTAACAAAGTGGACTCCTCGCCACAGTTTCGGTAAAAGCTGCGGGATGTGACTAGAGAAATGCAAACACTCATATCCACACTGCACTATGGATGTAAGGACTAACCATTCATGATATCAAAATTGTATTTTCAACCATGACCGTATTTGTTTACGTTTACGTTCTTTACAAAGATTGGAGTAAAACAAACTTATATTTTGGGTTATGATGGTGTACAACATTTACATTACATTACATTTAAGTCATTTAGCAGACGCTCTTATCCAGAGCGACTTACAAATTGGTGCATTCACCTTATGACATCCAGTGGAACAGCCACTTTACAATAGTGCATCTAAATCTTTTAAGGGGGGGGGGGGGGGGGCTCATGAGGCATTTATACGTTATATTCTACAAGAATCAATGAGTACATTTCATTCATTTATAAGTGCAAGAATGGATATAACAACAAATAATTTCCCCTTTAACAGGCGTTGACCTTCATACAGCTTAACTACGTTACCATTTGAATGGGATCTATTTACCTGCCCCAAAGAAATGTATTCCGTCCACTGTTCCGCGAATGTCCAGCAAAATCATTCACTTGTCCCGCATTTGTTTTTTTTAGATGTGGTCACCCTTGTTCCACCGGTGGAAACATTACTACTGCAACATGTTAGCATCATCTTTTCACATGTGAGGAGAATAACATTATTTCAACCCCACATGTGAATCTACAATTCCACATGCGAAAGTGAGATTTTCAAGGGTGGAGTTGTCTTTCATGTGATCCTGCAGATTAGATTTTCACATGTGATTGATTTTCACTTGCAATCCACATGTGGAAGTGAGATTTTCGCATGTGAAGTTTTGTTTAAATGTGAAACGACAAATGTGATTTTCACATGTGAAAGTTTTTCACGTGTGAAAATGCAAATTTCACATGTTATTCCCCTCACATGTGAAGAAGTGGTGTTAACATGTAAACTCAAAATGTGAAACATGTGAAAATGCCATTTTAAAATGCAAATTTGGCATGTGAAACTGAAAATGTGAACTTTTTTTTGTAAGGGTGCATGTATTTGTGTGAGGAAATACAAAAGCAGGAGTCCCACCACCTTTGCTTGTAAGCATGAATAAGTTATGCTAGATATACAGTAAAATATTCTATTTAAAATGACCTGCAACAAACCAATTGAACACAGAACTCTATAAATTATATACACAATAGCCTGTGTCTGCTTTCGAGACTGTCTGGGCCGTGAGAAGTTCTCCCCCATGTATGGTCTCTACCCTGACGTGCCAAAACACCACATTTGGCAGGTTTCTCTACAACTCATTCTGCCTCTCACCCCCCGCACCCCAGATCCTTCCTGACAGAGCCCTCAAGTCCAATTAAGACCGGAGCTCTGAGAGATACAGTACATTGTGCTAGCTTCCTTCTAAAAGTGTTAGTATGTCAGCCTCCCTCCTCTGTCTATCTGTTGGGCCTGTGAGTCCACAGTCAAAGAGATGGTCTTTGTTTCCCTTCTTGGCCCAAGGAGCACAATTAAATCAATTCCACTGAGTGTAATAGCGCTGGCCTAATTAAACTAGGTGAATATTTAGGATTCTCTCCATCGTCTTAAACCACAGTGCCATCTTTAGATAGGAGGACGAAATTACATTATTTTTCTTCTCCTTTTTCTTGGCTTCTCAGAAATGTAGATGAGTCTCCACATGCACCACTATCATTTCCCCCATATCCTCCAAAAAAGAAGTGGCAGCAGGGCAGATTCCAATCTGTAATGGAGGTGGTTTTGTTATGGCTGCTCTGTGTTTCTCAATAGATATATGCACACTGCTGCACGCTGCATTGTTAATCCAAGCCAATATGGAGCAGCGCAATCTCTCATTTCTCCTTTCAATCTGTTTCGCTTCCCTATCCCCTTTGTGCACCTTGATTGCTCTTCAAATTGCTTTTCTGAGCCATGTTTCAAACCATCAAAAATTAAACCTCTGGCAGCCAGGGTATGGGTAGGTTACTGTAAGAAAGCGTCCCCCTGTCAAAATATGTGCCTGGTCAGTCGTGACTCCCCGGTCCAGAACCCTCACCTCAACACACTAGATGTTGTGTTGCTCTCATTAGATTGGGAAGTGTGTTTGGGGGCTGTGTGTGTGCGGGCAGTGTGTGTGCGGGCAGTGTGTGTGTGTGTGTGTGTGTGTGTGTGTGTGTGTGTGTGTGTGTGTGTGTGTGTGTGTGTGTGTGTGTGTGTGTGTGTGTGTGTGTGTGTGTGTGTGTGTGTGTGTGTGTGTGTGTGTGTGTGTGTGTGTGTGTATGTTGCAGTGTATATCGATGTGTTGTATGTGTGTGCGTGTCTAGGTGCACTGTTTGTGTACATGTATGTAAAGTATGCCTGTAATGTTTGTATGTTTGTGTATGTTTGTGCATGCATGTATACATGAGCTTAAAGGCTTTCATGCTTCATGTTTACCCCTTTGATCTCTATCTTATGGAAATGTTCCCGTTCACACACACATGTTCACACACACACACAATACGTCGTTGAAACCTGGCAACAATTAATTCTTCATCACAAAAGATTACACCTCACTAGTGTTTTGTCAGGTGATTTTCTGCCTCCATCCAGAAATCAAATTTTATTTAATATTTCTGTGTAAGCATCTGGGTTTTTTCTCTGCAGGAATGTAAGTGCCAAGCATGTGGCGGGTTGGGAGTGAGTGATGCGATGCGCTCTTGACGGTTCACGGGCTGGAGGGAATGTGAGAGGGCCAATTGGAAGTGCTCTGGAGTGGCTGCTTCACATTACTGGCAGGAGAGGCTCAGTAACCTTTAGGAGCCTGTCTTGCAGAATCAATTAACCAGTGAAAAGCATTCTAAAGATCCTGTTGATTGGACAAAAAGGGCCTTTCTGGAATGGGGAGCATAGAGAGAGAATGTATGGATTTGTTTATTTTGTCAACATAATGGCACACTACATGAGACAATCAATGTATAACATAAAGCATGCTGATTCCAGTTTGAAGGTCTTTTGCTCCACTACAAAATCTGGTAAAATGAAAAACGTGTTGCTTTATGCCAGTTACTTAGCCATCAACTGGGAGCGGAAGTGTGCTTGTTGTTGTGACCCAAAGGATCCAGATTACCTGGATGCGGTGTACTTTAATTTCGGGAATGTACATCCAAAGCATCTCTATGGAAATTTCCAAACCACTTTATCCCACATCCTGTGCTGATTCACAATTCAGTTATAGGCTGCTGTTAAGACTCTGAAAGTACATTACTGAGAAACGCAAAGAGTTCCTTATCCAATTTAAACAGACCAAGACCAGAAATCTGATTAACCCATTAAATAGAATGAGCAAAATGAGATTACAATGCATTTGTTCTTCTTTTTTTCCCGTACAGAGCACGATCAGATGAATGGCGGCGGTGGCGGTGGCGGTGGCGGTGGCGGCCATCCTAAATCCGGTCTGACGGGGGAGAAGGACGACAACAACAACGATGAGTATGAGAACTATGACGAGCTGGTGGCCAAGTCTCTGCTCAACCTAGGGAAGATAGCAGAGGACGCCGCCTACCGCGCCATGACCGAGTCTGAGATGAACAGCAACTCCTCCAACAGTGCCGAGGAAGAAGAGGAAGAAGAGGAGGAGGAGGAGGAGGAAGAAGAGGAGGAGGAGGAAGAGGAGGATGAGGAGGGTGGGGAGGGCATTCAGAGGAAGGGTGAGTTGACCCTGGATGTCGACAGTGATGTAGTGAGGGAAACGGTGGACTCTCTGAAGCTGCTGGCCCAGGGACACGGGGCTATGCTCTCTGACAACATGGAGGGAGGAGACTATGAAGACGGGATTGGGGAGAACGGGGAAGCGAACCATAATGGAGGGACTGGAGGTGGTAATGGTCAGGGTAAAGCCTCTAATGGACTGCAGGAGAGCGATGAGGAGGTGTGTCTAAGCAGCCTAGAGTGTCTGAGGAACCAGTGCTTTGACCTGGCTCGCAAACTGAGCGAGACGCAGCCGGCTGACCGCTCGGGCACAGGGTTCCCGCAGCAGAACCACCCTGGCGGCGGGGACATCCAGGGACAGCATCCTCACCCGTACCAGCCTGGGTACGGGGACCTCCAGCAGAGCCAGGAGGAGAGGCGCACCCTGGAGAGGAACTACTCCGACATGGTCAACCTGATGAAGCTGGAGGAGCAGCTGAGCCCGCGCTCCAAGGCCTTTTCCAGCTGCGCTCAGGATGACCGCTACCACAACCACATCCACGACAGGGACGAGGACACACGGTCGGTGACGTCGGACCTTTCAGAGGAGGTGTTCGACATGACCAAGGGGAACCTGTCTCTGCTGGAGAAGGCCATCGCGCTTGAGTCTGAGAGGGCCAAGGCCATGAGAGACAAGATGGCTGCCGAGGCGGCTCGGAGGGACGGGGTGAGGTATCATCATCACCATGGTGACCATCATGGGGAGCACCAATCGCGGCATAGCTACGGAGAGGAGCGCAAGGCCCGCCTCCATGATGGGATGAAGAAGCCCTACTACCATAAAAGTAAGTATAGCTGGCCAGAATTATTTGCACTTCGGTAGTGGTTGTGGGGAAAATCACTGATGAAGACAGTTTTTTTTTACAACCTATGTGTTGTGATAATTTGGTTGTTTGCTCTGTAACCTGTTAGTTCATATGAATTGATACAAAAGTATGTGGACACCCCTTCAAATTAGTGGATTTGGCTATTTCAGCCACACCCGTTGCTGGCAGGTGTATAAAATCGAGGACACAGCCATGCAATCTCTAAAGACAAACATTGTCAGTAGTCAGTTTGTGGAATTTCTGCCCTGTTAGAGCTGCCCCGGTCAACTGTAAGTGCTGCTATTGTAAAGTGGAAAGATCTTGGATCAACAACGGCTCAGTCGCGAAGTGGTAGGCTACACAAGCTCACAGAACGGGACCACCGAGTGCTGAAGCGTGTAAAAATTGCCTGTCCTCGGTTGCAACTCTCACTACCAAGTTCCAAACTGCCTCTGGAAGCAACGTCGTCTGGAAGAACTGGTCAAGCAGCCGTGGCCGAGCAGCCGCACCAAGCCTAAGATCACCATGCGCAATGCAAAGCGTCGGCTAGAGTGGTGTAAAGCTCGCCACCATTGGACTCTGGAGCAGTGGAAACAAGTTCTCTGGAGTGATGAATCATGCTTCACCATATGGCCGTCTGACGGACGAATCTGGCTTTGGCAGATGCCAGGAGAACGCTACCTGCCCAAATGCATAGTGCCAACTGTAAAATTTGGTGGATGTGGAATAATGGTCTAGCGGCTGTTTTTCATGGTTCGGGCTAGGCCCCTTAGTTCCCTTGAAGGGAAATCTTAACGCACAAGAATGTTAGTGAAGTCGGGCACTGATGTTAGGCGATTCGGCCTGGCTCACAGTCAGCGTTCCAATTCATCCCAAAGGTGTTTGATGGGTTGAGGTCAGGGGTTGAGGTCAGGGTTTTGTGCAGGCCAGTCAAGTTCTTCCACACCGATTTCGACAAAGCATTTCTGTATGGACCTTGCTTTGTGCACGGGGGCATTGTCATGCTGATAAAGGAAAGGGCCTTTCCCAAACTGTTGCCACAAAGTAGGAAGCACAGAATCGTCTAGTATGTCATTGTATGATGTAGCCTGAATGAAAGCGAGTCCACGCAGAAATGTTCCAACATCTAGTGGAAATCCTTCCCATAGGAGTGGAGGCTGTTATAGCAGCAAATATGGGACCAACTCTATATTAATGCCCATGATTTTGGAATAAGATGTTTGACGAGCAGGTGTCCACATACTTTTGGTAATGTAGTGTATATAGGCCTAAGGCAAAAACAATTAGAAGACACAGTGGCAGAATAAATACAACCACACCTTTTCTTCATCACAAAACCGGAGAGTAACCTCTGTCCTGTGAAGTCCACAAAGCATATTGCATGTGACAAACAGTTAAATAACCGAAAGCACGGTCAAGCAAGTTAATGTTTCCGACATTTTCGGACTACGAAACAACTATTGATTTAGAACCATGGAGAGTTCCCGCAAGTTGTAAAGAAAACAAGAGCTACCTCCACTACTGCAGCTCCATTTCAACTTCAACATTTAAACATGATTGGATCAGAATCACCTTTATAATCATTGGCCAGTACGGAGAATTAAGTTAAACTCCAAATCCATATCTCCATCCATGGCAAATTTAGGAAAGGGACAATTTTAGCTAGCTATTAGCTAGCCACCAAAGGACAATGACGCAACGAGATGCAACTTGCACGTTCTTTCTGTCAATAATGTTTTGCTTTTATATGATGTGATTGGTGAGAAGCCAAGTCCAAACTGGCTTCCCTTGAAACTTTTCTGTTGCTACACCAGGACCATTCACAGCTGAGTTAACTCAGTTTAGCTCAACGCTGATTGGCTATTATTTTATCAATGCTGATTGGGTATTTATTATTTTTTATATTATTTTATCTATTATTTTATCTGATTGGCTATTATTTTTTATTATTTTTATCAATGGAGGCCAAATTCTCACTGGCTTCCCGTGCATTCAATGCTATTTGCGGAAACAATATCCTACTGTTTTTGACCAGACAGCATCACATACAGTAGAGTGCTTTTTACGGTGAGATGCATTCAGCCTCTTGCGAATTGAAGGAAAACTATGAAACACAGAGAGACTCAAGACACATTATTTTATGTATTTTTTGGGGGGGTTGTATATTTTTGGGGGATGCATGGCTTCCATTGGCATCCATGAATACATGCCACTGTTGAATTTATAAAGAGGACCCACAGTTACTTTGGGTATGCTGCCACAACAGTAGCCATTTGCCTACACCACACGACCTCTCTCACCTTGCTGAGGTAAGTGAACAGTATCTGTACTGTGCCTTTGGAAAGTATTCAGGCCCATTGACTTTTTCCACATTTTGTTACGTTACAGCCTTATTCTAAAATTGATTAAATAAAAGGAGTTCCTCATAAATCTACACACAATACCACATAATTACGAAGTGAAAACAGTTTTTTAGAATTGTATCAAAGCCATGAAGTCGAAGGAATTGTCTGTAGAGCTTCGAGACAGGATTGTGTCAAGGCACAGATGTTGGGAAGGGTACCAAAACATGTCTGCAGAATTGAAGATTCCCAAGAACACAGTAGCCTCCATCATTCTTAAATGGAAGACATTTGGAATTACCAAGGCTCTTCCTAGAGCTGGCCACCCGGCCAAACTGAGCAATCGGGGGAGAAGGGCCTTGGTCATGGAGGTGACCAAGAACCCAATGGTCGCTCTGATAGAGCTCTGGAGTTCCTCTGTGGAGATGGGAGAACACTCCAGAAGGACAACCATCTCTGCAGCACTCCATCAATCAGGCCTTTATGGTAGAGTGGCCAGACTGAAGCCACTCCTCAGTAATTGGCGCATGACAGCACACTTGGAGTTTGCCAAAAGACACCTAAAGACTCTCAGACCATGAGAAACAAGATTCTCTGGTTTGATTAAACCAAGATTGAACTGTTTGGCCTGAATGCCAAGTGTCACGTCTGGAGGAAACCTTGCACCATCCCTACAGTAAAGCATGGGGGTGGCAGCATCATGCTCTGGGGATGTTTTTCAGGGGCAGGGGCAGGGACTGGGAGACTAGTTAGGATCGAGGCAAAGATGAATGGAGAAAAGTACAGAGAGAGCCTTGATGAAAGCTGCTCAGGAACTCAGACTGGGGTGAAGGTTCACCTTCCAACAGGACAACGACCCTAAGCACACAGCCAAGTCAACGCAGCCAAGTCAACGCAGGAGTGGCTTTGGGACAAGTCTCTGAATCTCCTTGAGTGGCCCAGCCAGAGCCCAGACTAGAAACCAATCGAACATCTATGGAGAGACCTGAAAAAGCTGCCCATCCAACATCACAGAGCTTAAAAGAGGATCTGCAGAGAAGAATGGGAGAAACTCCCTAAATACAGGTGTGCCAAGCTTGTAGCATCATACCCAAGAAGACTCGATGCTGTAGTCGCTGCCAAAGGTGCTTCAACAAAGTACTGAGTAAATGGTCTGAATACTTACGTAAATGTGATAAATGTGCAAAAAAAAATCTAAAAACAATTTTTCTTTGTCATTCTGAGGTATTGTGTGTAGATTGATGATAATAAAATGTTTTCGTCAATTTTAGAATAAGGCTGTAACTTAACAAAATGTGGATAGCTTCAAGGGGTCTGAATACTTTCCGAAGGTGCTGTATGTGTTTCAAGTAAACCCCAATCAGTCCCTGGCTCCCCATGTCCACTTTGTCTGTGAGACGTAGGGATGGCAGGCTAACATGCTCACTGCGAACCTCACTGTGACCTCGGGACAAGCTTTTGCAGCCAATTTGAAGACTGGCATCTCAGCAGTGGCTGCAGCAGCAGCAACAGCTTATGTTGTTAAAATAGGCAGGCATGACAACATCAGAGGGTAGGCTTGTCAGGCATAAGTAATGGCAATCTGCACGGACCGTTAGGACTGCAAATCACATCCCTTCCTGCCTGCAATGCAGCCCCGGTTGAAGCTGCCTATTTTTAAACCCAGAAAGGGACTGGAAGCTATGAAATAGAAGGCTGCTGGAGCTGCCTCTTGAAGGGAACTGGGTACTGTATACAGTCAACTCTGGGGAAATGAGATTTTAGGAAAAGCTGTACTGCGTTCTGCAGAATGGTTAATTTAGTGAGTCTTTGTGTTGTGGTTTAGGTTTATATTGGGTGTTGGTGTTACCCCTCTATACTGTATATGAGACATGCTCTTCTTCTATGGTGGTTGATTTCAGACCCAATGGTTTCACAGATACAATATCTTTATCTTAATGGCGTATCTGACCTGACACATAAGTGTGGACATTACGCATAATTACATTTACAATTGGTTGCTTCTCCAAGTGATTCTTCTCACTGTATTCCATCTCCCGTCCGACAGGGATGGAACACTCACACCAAGGTGTTGATACCTCACCCTCTACTATGAGATAAGGAGGGAAGGCGTTTTATAGACACACATAAAACAGGTCAGATAAGAGAGTAGCCAATATGAACATCCTCCTTCACAGCAGGCATATTAAAACACAAATGCTAATTTCACATGCGCGGCACGGCATGTATCTGGTATCTGGCTAATGTAGGAATAATGAGAGTGTCGCGATAACATCTTCCCTCTGGTGAGATAGCAGCAGACACCTCGTTGACCAGGGTTGCTGTCTGTGATTTAGAAGTGAAGCGGAGGTGATGACTACGAGGGGAGAGCCCAGCCGGACTGACAGGGAAAAGCACCAGGCGGGGAGATGGAAATTGAACAGTATCAGAATGAGCGATAACGAACGACAAGCCCACTGGCTGCACATTAATTATCCAGAGATGGTATGGTAATGGGGTCCATTTGCTATGAAAAGCGCGACCTGTCTCCAGCCACAATCGATATCCTCTGCTTTCTAATATGCATTCCACTTGGCTCCCTCACGTACTCCACTCTTCACTGTCCTCCATTAGGCAGCATCAGGCAGAGCTGCCGTGATGTGTGTGTGCATGTGTGTTCCTTTTATTGGAATGTCATTTATTTTAAACAAGCATAGATTGAAAGTTCAGACTGCATAAGTGACACAAGGGAAAGCCATTTACCATGCCATTATGAACTGTGACTTAACAGTTCTTTCTCAGAATAAAAACAGGCCTACTCCCCACTGTCTAATGCAGTCGTGCCCTGTAAAAGGGGAAAGTTAGACACGACACAGACACAGTGTACCAACCTTATGTATCCTAATATGAGACTGTCATAAGAGGAAGGCCTTAATAATGTACAAGGAGGTAATGAGGGTCGTGTTCTGATCTACGGAGTCACAGGGAACTCATCTGGTGACTCACTATGTATGAGTAGGTGTATCTGTACTACAGTGGCGGTCGGTGCCGTTTAAGATGAGGGAGAATTATTATTTTTTCTTATGAGCATGGCCTTACTTCTATTATAGCATATTGGATGACTCTCATTCATATTCCATTCACTCAGCTCAATGTAACATCGATAGGTCTAAGCGACTACATGATAGTCTTCTACTGTACATAAATGTTCCCTGCACCCATCATGAGGTGGCTACAACCTTGCCTATGAATGAAAGTTTACAACGAAGTTGCACATGTCGAGAGAATTTTGAGTAATCAAGGTGACAAAACACTGACACATTTAATCAGGGGCTCCACTTTGGTTTTAGAAGTGGGGGGGGGGCATAACCTGGTGGGGGCTGGTGGTCCTCCCCCAGAATATGTTTGGGCATCTAAAGATCCTTTCCTGCATTTTTACACAATCCAATATGCCGTCTCTATTTAGAACAAAAAGTAAGCAAACATGGCAACAGTCATCAAGCTAGGTAAGAGATCCTTATTAAAGATGTTTAAGTGATCAATAAGACTGAACTAGAACAAAGGTCCTTATTTTTTTTCTTCTAAATTTTCTCCCCGAGTTTCGTGGTATCCAATCGCCAGTAATTACTATCTTGTCTCATCGCTACAACTCCCGTACGGGCTCAGGAGAGACGAAGGTCGAAAGCCACGCGTCCTCCAAAGCACAACCCAACCAAGCCGCACTGCTTCTTAACACAGCGCGCCTCCAACCCGGAAGCCAGCCGCACCAATGTGTCGGAGGAAACACTGTGCACCTGGCCCCCTTGGTTAGCACGCACTGTGCCCGGCCCGCCACAGGAGTCGCTGGAGCGCGATGAGACAAAGATATCCCTACCGGCCAAATCCTCCCTAACCCGGACAACGCTAGGCCAATTGTGCGTCGCCCCACGGACCTCCCGGTCGCGGCCTGCTGCGACAGAGCCTGGGCGCTAACCCAGAGACTCTGGTGGCGCAGCTAGCACTGCGATGCAGTGCCCTAGACCACTGCGCCACCCAGGAGGCCCTTAAAGGTCATTATTTTAATCAATATTGTGTTGCACCTTTAACCAATAGCCTAACAAATGAACAACTCTTGAAAAAATGTCTTTATTAAGACATCCTCTATTTCAATTTTCAACCAGACCGACCAGCCAGCCCGAGCCACCTGCACACCCGACTCCCACCAGCCTAGTCAAATCAAATCAAATTCAATTTTATTGGTCACGTACACATGGTTAGCAGATGTTAATGCGAGTGTAGCGAAATGCTTGTGCTTCTAGTTCCGACCATGCAGTAATATCTAACAAGTAATCTAACAATTTCACAACAGCTACCTAACACACACAAGTGTAAAGGAATGAATAAGAATATGTATATATAAATATATGGATGAGCGATAGCCGAACGGCATAGGCAAGAAGCAGTAGATGGTATAGAGTACAGTGTATACATATGAGATGAGTAATGTAGAGTATGTAAACATTATATAAAGTAGCATTGTTTAAAGTGACTAGTGATACATTTATTACATCCAATTTTTATCATTTAAGTGGCTAGAGATTTGAGTCAGTATGTTGGCAGCAGCCACTCAATGTTAGTGATTTATGATGGCCTTGAGATAGGAGCTGCTTTTCAGTTTCCAGTCTCTCGGTCAATAACTCAACTCTCTCCCAACACAATTTCCTTCCCAGTTCACACCTTTATTTTTTTTTATTCCCAAGGGATAGGTTTGGAAACAAAAAACAAAACAAAAAACCCCACATACACCTCAAACATACATTAACAGACAAACAGCAAATCCTCCATATATGTCACGATCATGTGGAGGATTGACGGACCAAAACGCAGCACTTGGAAAATAAGCCATCTTCTTTTATTATAAAGATGACGAAAAATAAACACGAAACACTTAATACAAACTAACAAAACAACAAATGATCGTGAAGCTAAATAACGATGTGCACACACTGGCTACAAACGTTCTGACATAGACAATTACCCACAACCAATGAGAGCCTATGGCTACCCTAAATAAGGCTCCCAATCAGAGACAACCGAAATCAGCTGTCTCTAATTGGGAACTCATTCAGGTAACCATAGACTCTCCTAGATAACTAAACATACATAGACAACACTAGACACATGTACTCCACACAAACCCATATACTATACCCAACAACCCCTTTACCATAAAACACCCAAAACCAACAAAACACAAACATTCCCCATGTCACACCCTGACCTAACTAAAATAATAAAGAAAACAAAGAATACTAAGGCCAGGGCGTGACATAACCCCCCCCTTAAGGTGCGAACTCCGGGCGCACCATTACACAGTCTAGGGGAGGGTCTGGGTGGGCTTCCATCCACGGTGGCGGCTCCGGCTCTGGTCGTGGTCCCCACGTCACCACAGTCCCTAACCACCTCCTTAGCTTCTTCAAAATGACCCCTCTCCACATTAACCCCATTGCATTAAGGGGCAGTTCCGGACTAAGGGACAGCTCCGGACTAAGGGCCAGTACCAGGGTAAGGGGCAGTACCAGGGTAAGGGGCAGCACCAGGGTAAGGGGCAGCACCAGGGTAAGGGGCAGCACCAGGGTAAGGGGCAGCACCAGGGTAAGGGGCAGCACCAGGGTAAGGGGCAGCACCAGGGTAAGGGGCAGCTCCGGACTGAGGAATGGCAGCTCCGGACTGAGGAATGGCAGCTCCGGACTGAGGGACTGCAGCTCCGGACTGAGGGACTGCAGCTCCGGACTGAGGGACTGCAGCTCCGGACTGAGGGACGGCCCATGGCTGGCTGACAGATCTGGCTGCTCATGGCTGGCTAACGGATCTGGCTGCTCATGGCTGGCTGACTGATCTGGCTGCTCATGGCTGGCTGACTGATCTGGCTGCTCATGGCTGGCTGACGGATCTGGCTGCTCATGGCTAGCTGACGGATCTGGCTGCTCATGGCTAGCTGACGGATCTGGCTGCTCATGGCTAGCTGACGGATCTGGCTGCTCATGGCTAGCTGACGGATCTGGCTGCTCATGGCTAGCTGACGGATCTGGCTGCTCATGGCTAGCTGACGGATCTGGCTGCTCATGGCTAGCTGACGGATCTGGCTGCTCATGGCTAGCTGACGGATCTGGCTGCTCATGGCTAGCTGACGGATCTGGCTGCTCATGGCTAGCTGACGGATCTGGCTGCTCATGGCTAGCTGACGGATCTGGCTGCTCATGGCTGGCTGACGGATCTGGCTGCTCATGGCTGGCTGACTGATCTGGCTGCTCCTGTCTGATTGGCGGCTCTGGCAGATCCTGTCTGGTTGGCGGCTCTGGCAGATCCTGTCTGGTTGGCGGCTCTGGCAGATCCTGTCTGACGGACGGCTCTAGCGGCTCCTGTCTGGCGGGCGGCTCTAGCGGCTCCTGTCTGGCGGACGGCTCAGTGGGCTCATGGCAGACGGGCGGCTTTGCAGGCTCATGGCAGACGGGCGGCTTTGCAGGCTCATTGCAGACGGATGGCTCAGATGGCGCTGGGGAGACGGATGGCTCAGATGGCGCTGGGGAGACGGATGGCTCAGATGGCGCTTGGCAGACGGGCAGTTCAGTCATCGCTGTGCAGACGGCAGACTCCTGCCAGCTGAGGCGCACTGTAGGCCTGGTGCGTGGTGCCGGGACTGGTGGCACCGGGCTGGGGACACGCATCTCAGGGCTAGTGCGGGGAGCAGCAACAGGACGCACAGGACTCTGGGGACACACAGGAGGCTTGGTGCGTGGTTTAGACACTGGTGGTAAAGGGCTGGAGACACGCACCATATAGCTAGTGCGTGGAGGAGGCACTGGTGGTACTGGGTTGGGGCGGGAAGGTGGCGCCGGAAATACCGGACCGTGCAGGCGTACTGGCTCCCTTGAACGCCGAGCCTGCCCAACCTTACCTGGTTGTATGCTCCCCGTCGCCTGACCAGTGCGGGGAGGTGGAATAACCCGCACCGGCCTATGTAGGCGAACCGGGGACACCATGCGTAAGGCTGGTGCCATGTACGCCGGCCCGAGGAGACGCACTGGTGACCAGATGCGTTGGGCTGGCTTCATGACATACGGCTCAACGCTCAGTCTAGCCCGGCCGATACGTGGAGCTGAAATGTACCGAACCGGGCTATGCACGCGTACAGGAGACACCGTGCGCTCTACTGCGTAACACGGTGTCTGCCCGTACTCTCGCTCTCCACGGTAAGTACAGGGAGTAGGCGCAGGTTTCCTACCTGACTTCGCCACACTCCCTTTAAGGCCCCCCCCCAAGAAATTTTTGGGTTGTACTCACGGGTTTCCAGCCTTGTCTCCGTGCTGCCTCCTCATATCGCCTCCTCTCGGCTTTAGCTGCCTCCAGCTCTTCACGAGGAAGGCGATATTCTCCCGGTTGAGCCCACGGCCCCTTACCATCCAGTATCTCCTCCCATGTCCATGAATCCTGTGTAGGTAGGTCCTGTTGCCGCTTTCCATGCCGCTTGGTCCTATAATGGTGAGTAATTCTGTCACGATCATGTGGAGGATTGACGGACCAAAACGCAGCACTTCGAAAATAAGCCATCTTCTTTTATTATAAAGATGACGAAAAATAAACACGAAACACTTAATACAAACTAACAAAACAACAAATGATCGTGAAGCTAAATAACGATGTGCACACACTGGCTACAAACGTTCTGACATAGACAATTACCCACAACCAATGAGAGCCTATGGCTACCCTAAATAAGGCTCCCAATCAGAGACAACCGAAATCAGCTGTCTCTAATTGGGAACTCATTCAGGTAACCATAGACTCTCCTAGATAACTAAACATACATAGACAACACTAGACACATGTACTCCACACAAACCCATATACTATACCCAACAACCCCTTTACCATAAAACACCCAAAACCAACAAAACACAAACATTCCCCATGTCACACCCTGACCTAACTAAAATAATAAAGAAAACAAAGAATACTAAGGCCAGGGCGTGACAATATAATTAATCTCATAGGACTCATAGTACTGTAGAGCTATTTTTACTTGCACACAATATAGCTGGGTTGCCCCGTCCTGTCCCTAGGGATGCACCGCCCTGCAGCGCCCCAACACAACACACCCCGGTCAGCTTTAGGATCTTAGTGAAACATTCATTATTGGTTTCAATAATTTAGGCCAAGGCCAGAGTGACAACAGTACAGCAGAGCCCCAGGGCCAGGACTGAGCAGACCAGCAGCTAGGGATTGCCTAAATAGGCATCTCCCCCGATGTGGGCATGTTTTCAATACAGACTCCTTTAGTTGTTCTGTATTCCATATAAGTCATCCAGACCTTATGAAAGTTGCCCAGTATACCCTTAATCTGGTAATAAATCAAATCTAGTGATACATAACTTGACATTGTGGGAGGATAACCAACCTTCCAATTAATGGCAATGCATTTCTTAGCTGCTATAAATGCTTGGTTACACAGTTTCCTTTGATAACAGTCACCAGTATCAACATTTCCAAGCAAACAAAAACAGGGAGAAGGTAGAGTCTGTAGACACGCTGAGATAAAATAATATACTCTTTGCCAGAATTCAGCCAGCCTTCACAAGACCATAAGACATGCAAATATGTCACCTTTGTGCTTTACACCTCCAGCAGAATAGTACAATTTCTGAGTGCATGATATTCAGTTTCACTGGCATATAGAACATTCTATGGATGGTCTTAAACTGCACTAATTTGTGTCTGAGATTATATGAACATGGCTGGGCATTCAAGCATATCTGTATCCATTCATCATCATCAATAGTCTCCCAGGTCTTCCTCACATTTTTGTTTTACATGTGTTGTGCCATCGGGAAAAGCCTCTATCAACCCTTGATACAGTTTCTAAATCAACTTTGGAGGTTTGTCAGACTGACTAAAAATAGTATCTGGCTTGTCCAGTGTTTGCTGCACAGAGGAAATAAAGTGTTTCATCTGCAAAAATTCACCTCACCTCCATCACAGACTGGTATTCCTGGCTGCCTGACCCTGTTGTGGCTCCTGTCACCATCTGGTCCTCTTAAAATGAGGCATGAAAAATAATTACCTTGGTGTATATTTATACATTATATTTTCCAAGACTAGAATCAATGGTTCAATAAATGGAAATGATCATTATTCCCAGATCCCAGACTGTAGCTGTAAGATTAAGATGCTGTCCTGTAGCTACTGTAGATCTACCCATCAATTCAAGATGGAATTTTGTGTCATTCACTGATATTGTTAATGTCCTGCCAATGTAACGGATGTAAAATGGCTAGCTAGTTTGCAGGTACGCGCTAATAGCGTTTCAATCGGTTACGTCACTTGCTCTGAGACTTGAAGTAGGGTTTCCCCTTGCCCTGCAAGGGCCACGGCTTTTGTGGAGCGATGGCTAACGACGCTTCGTGGGTGTCAGTTGTTGATGTGTGCAGAGGGTCCCTGGTTCGCGCCCGGGTTGGGGCGAGGGGACGGTCTAAAGTTATACTGTTACATTAATGCTGTTGACCCGGATCACTGGTTGCTGCGGAAAAGGAGGAGGTCGAAAGGGGGGTGAGTGTAACGGATGTGAAATGGCTAGCTAGTTAGCGGGTACGCGCTAATAGCGTTTCAATCGGTTACGTCACTTGCTCTGAGACTTGAAGTAGGGTTTCCCCTTGCTCTGCAAGGACCGCGGCTTTTGTGGAGCGATGGGTAACGATGCTTTGTGGGTGACTGTTGTTGATGTGTGCAGAGGGTCCCTGGTTCGCGCCCGAGGTCGGGGCGAGGGGACGTACTAAAGTTATACTGTTACACCAAATTCATCTCCGTAGACTGGTCTTCCCTGGCTGTCTGACCCTGCTGGGACATCTGTCACCGTCTGATTCTGCTAAAACCTGTAGATTCCGACAGAGATCATTGCGGCCAGGTCTGCATTTTTCATGCTGCGGGCGGGAGCATGTGGTCATGTTGCCCACCCCTGCTATAGCCTATGCATGGGTGGAGAAGCAAGGGGCAGTTATCTTTCCAAGCAAATGTACTTCCTAAATAGGCATATTGCCTAGAAACAGGCCTAAATATTGATCACCCATATTTCTCCAACTCTGCTATCTTCAAACTACATCTCATAAGGACACAAGGTGAGACCCAAATGCAGACACAAGAAGCAGATGGTTGAGCTCCGATATTTATTAATCCAAGGGTTAGGCAAAAGGTAGGTCGGGGACAGGCGTGAGTTCATAAACCGGGTCAGAGTCCAAAACAGTACCAGACGAAGGACAGTCTCGAGGTCAGGCCAGGTAGGGCTTCAGTAACCAGATCAGAGTCCAAACAGAACAAGGGGATAGGCAGGCTTGAAGACAGAACAGGCAGAGTGGTCAGCCAGGCGGGTACGGAGTCAGGACAGGCAAGGGTCGAAACCAGGAGGACTAGAACCAAAAGAGACTGGGAAAAAATAGGAGCAAAGAAAAACGCTGGTTGACTTGGCAAACAAGACAAACTGGCACAGAGAGACAGGAAACACAGGGATATATACACCGGGGATAATTAGCGACACCTGGAGTGGGTGGAGACAATCACAAGGACAGGTGAAACAGATCAGGATGTGACGCATCTAGCATATTGGCTGATATAGCCCAGTAATACAATATAAGGGCCATGTACAAATCTCTAATTCAACCTATTATTTTTGCGCATTTGATTTTGCCTGTAGGGTGCAAAATTGGTTGGACCATGGCTGGCAAGAGAGCTGCGTCACATACACCTAAAATAACATTGCTCGACTGCAGTTGGGTTTGGGACCAGTTCTTGTAGCGAGTGGGAGTCGGACAAGAAAGCCAGCAGTGCTGGCAGGAGAGGGAGCAGGATTAAGAAATTGGTCCCACGCAGACCTCTACTGTGCACCATGACAGTGAAGCCTGTAACGTTAGAGCTGTTTATTACTGTGTCAGGTTGAAAAGGACGGAATTAGCTCGGGAAACTGACAGATCAATAACGTTACATTGCAATACTGACTAATATTGCACTATAAAAACGTCAGAATATCAACATTCAATCATTTTACTGCTGGTTTCATAATTTGATTCAGGTCTCGTGTGATCGAGGCAAAAAGAATAGCTAATGTTAGCCAACTTTTGGCCAGTTCTCTCTCTAATGGTACATCAACTGGGGGAAGCTATCCAAGTTCATTTACTTCTGAAACGGGGCAGAACAAAGACTACAAAACACTTCCAAAACAACAACGGCTATTAGATAGTAATAATAGCCACCTCATATTGCTATCCCCAATGAAAGTTGTGTCCCTGCATTCAATACCACCTTGCACATGTTTGCCGGCATCCAGCTGATCTTCTCCAACAGTTGCAAATTAACAAATTAAGGTATGTTTATCCCCGTTTTGTTCCGTTTGCTTCTGTTTAAGATTTTTTTTTCAACAGAATCAGCGATATGAATATCCGCAAACACAATTCACTTTCATAGTAGCCACATAAAAACAGCATGACAATTTTGCTCATTGTATATATAATTCCTTCTTGCAAGTATCTACTCGCTCTCCTCTTCTCACCTTTTCCCTTCGATTGTGGACTGTGCACAACACATCAGCAGTCTATGCCTCGGCGAAAAAACCTTTCCGAGCCAAACCTTCATATCATGACCGCTAACCGCTAACGTTACACACAGCTAATCAAATCAAATCAAATCCAATTTTATTTGTCACATACACATGGTTAGCAGATGTTAATGCGAGTGTAGCGAAATGCTTGTGCTTCTAGTTCCAACAATGCAGTAATAACCAACAAGTAATCTAAACTAAGAATTCCACAACTACTACCTTATACACAAGTGTAAAGGGATAAAGAATATGTACATAAAGATATATGAATGAGTGATGGTACAGAACGGCATAGGCAAGGTGCAGTAGATGGTATAGAGTACAGTATATACATATGAGATGAGTAATGTAGGGCATGTAAACATAAAGTGGCATAGTTTTAAGTGGCTAGTGATACATGTATTACATAAAGATGGCAAGATGCAGTAGATGATATAGAGTACATTATATACATATACATATGAGATGAGTTATGTAGGGTATGTAAACATTATATTAAGTGGCATTGTTTAAAGTGGCTAGTGGTACATTTTTACATAATTTCCATCAATTCCCATTATTAAAGTGGCTGGAGTTGAGTCAGTATATTGGCAGCGGCCACTAAATGTTAGTGGTGGCTGTTTAACAGTCTGATGGCCTTGAGATAGAAGCTGTTTTTCAGTCTCTCGGTCCCTGCTTTGATGCACCTGTACTGACCTCGCCTTCTGGATGGTAGTGGGGTGAACAGGCAGTGGCTTGGGTGGTTGTTGTCCTTGATGATCTTTATGGCCTTCCTGTGACATCGGGTGGTGTAGGTGTCCTGGAGGGCAGGTAGTTTGCCCCCGGTGATGCGTTGTGCAAACCTCACTACCCTCTGGAGAGCCTTACGGTTGTGGGCGGAGCAGTTGCCGTACCAGGCGGTGATACAGCCCGACAGGATGCTCTCGATTGTGCATCTGTAGAAGTTTGTGAGTGCTTTTGGTGACAAGCCAAATTTCTTCAGCCTCCTGAGGTTGAAGAGGCGCTGCTGCACCTTCTTCACAACGCTGTCTGTGTGGGTGGACCAATTCAGTTTGTCCGTGATGTGTACACCGAGGAACTTAAAACTTTCCACCTTCTCCACTACTGTCCCGTCGATGTGGATAGGGGGGTGCTCTCTCTGCTGTTTCCTGAAGTCCACAATCATCTCCTTTGTTTTGTTGACGTTGAGTGTGAGGTTATTTTCCTGACACCACACTCCGAGGGCCCTCACCTCCTCCCTGTAGGCCGTCTCGTCGTTGTTGGTAATCAAGCCTACCACTGTAGTGTCGTCTGCAAACTTGATGATTGAGTTGGAGGCGTGCATGGCCACGCAGTCCTGGGTGAACAGGGAGTACAGAAGAGGGCTCAGAATGCACCCTTGTGGGGCCCCAGTGTTGAGGATCAGCGGGGTGGAGATGTTGTTACCTACCCTCACCACCTGGGGGCGGCCCGTCAGGAAGTCCAGGACCCAGTTGCACAGGGCGCGGTCGAGACCCAGGGTCTCGAGCTTGATGACGAGTTTGGAGGGTACTATGGTGTTAAATGCTGAGCTGTAGTCGATGAACAGCATTCTCACATAGGTATTCCTCCTGTCCAGATGGGTTAGGGCAGTGTGCAGTGTGGTTGCGATTGAGTCGTCTGTGGACCTATTGGGTCGGTAAGCAAATTGGAGTGGGTCAAGGGTGTCCGGTAGTGTGGAGGTGATATGGTCCTTGACTAGTCTCTCAAAGCACTTCATGATGACGGAAGTGAGTGCTACGGGGCGGTAGTCGTTTAGCTCAGTTACCTTAGCTTTCTTGGGAACATGAACAATGGTTGCCCTCTTGAAGCATGTGGGAACAGCAGACCGGGATAAGGATTGATTGAATATGTCCGTAAACACACCAGCCAGCTGGTCTGCGAAATGCTCTGAGGACGCGTCTGGGAATGTCGTCTGGGCCTGCAGCCTTGCGAGGGTTAACACGTTTAAATGTTTTACTCACCTCGGCTGCAGTGAAGGAGAGGCCGCAGGTTTTGGTAGCGGGCCGTGTCAGTGGCACTGTATTGTCCTCTAAGCGAGCAAAAAAGTTATTAAGCCTGTCTGGGATCAAGACATCCTGGTCCGCGACGGGGCTGGTTTTCTTTTTGTAATCCGTGATTGACTGTAGATCCTGCCACATACCTCTTGTGTCTGAGCTGTTGAATTGCGACTCTAGTTTGTCTCTGTACTGGTACTTAGCTAGTTTGATTGCCTTGCGGAGAGAATAGCTACACTGTTTGTATTTGGTCATGTTTCCGGTCACCTTGCCCTGGTTAAAAGCAGTGGTTCGCGCTTTCAGTTTCACGCGAATGCTGCCGTCAATCCACGGTTTCTGGTTTGGGAATGTTTTAATCGTTGCTGTGGTTACGACATCGTCAATGCACTTTCTAATGAACTCGCTCACCGAATCAGCATATTCGTCAATGTTGTTGTTGGACGCAATGCGGAACATATTCCAATCCGCGTGATCGAAGCAGTCTTGAAGCATGGAATCAGATTGGTCGGACCAGCGTTGAACAGACCTGAGCGCGGGAGCTTGTTGTTTTAGTTTCTGTTTGTAGGCTGGAAGCAACAAAATGGAGTCGTGGTCAGCTTTTCCAAAAGGAGGGCGGGGGAGGGCCTTATATGCGTCGCGGAAATTAGTATAACAATGATCCAAGGTTTTACCAGCCCTGGTAGCACAATCGATATGCTGATAGAATTTAGGGAGTTTTGTTTTCAGATTGGCTTTGTTAAAATCCCCAGCTACGATGAATGCAGCCTCAGGGTGTGTGGTTTCGAGTTTACAAAGAGTCTGATAAAGTTCTTTCAGGGACATCGATGTGTCTGCTTGGGGGGGAATATATACGGCTGTGATTATAATCGAAGAGAATTCCCTTGGTAGATATAGTGGTCGACATTTGATTGTGAGGAGTTCTAGATCAGGTGAACAGAATGACTTGAGTTCCTGTATGTTGTTATGATCACACCACGTCTCGTTAATCATAAGGCATACCCCCCCGCCCCTCTTCTTACCAGAAAGATGTATGTTTCTGTCGGCGCGATGCGTGAAGAAACCAGCTGGCTGCACCGACTCCGTTAGCGTCTCTCGAGTTAGCCATGTTTCCGTGAAGCAAAGAACGTTGCAGTCTCTGATATCTCTCTGGAAAGCTACCCTTGCTCGGATTTCATCAACCTTATTGTCAAGAGACTGGACATTGGCGAGTAGTATGCTAGGGAGTGGAGCGCGATGTGCCTGTCTCCGAAGCCTGACCAGGAGACCTCTACGTTTGCCCCTTTTACGGCGTCGCATAGGGTCGCCGGCTGGGATCAGATCCATTGTATTGGGTGGAAGGCAAAACACTGGATCCGTTTCGGGAAAGTCATATTCCTGGTTGGAACGATGGTGAGTTGACGTTGCTCTTATATTCAGTAGTTCCTCCCGACTGTATGTAATGAAACCTAAGATTACCTGGGGTACCAATGTAAGGAATAACACATAAAAAAACAAAATACTGCATATTTTCCAAGGAACGCGAAGCGTGGCGGCCATCTTGGTCGGCGCCGGAAGTCGAAACCAGCTTTCGTCGTTGTCATGTCATAGTCAACATAGCTACAAGAACTAACTCGTTAGTGAACCCGCTACAATCATGCAGTACAGTGTACAGTCAGTCACACCCACGGGCCCCGGTGGCAATAAATTAATAAAACCAAACTAGTGTTGAATAGCCATAGCCAGCTAGCTAACATAGCATCCCTCTCTGTTTGAGCCGGGTGTTTGAGTTGGGTAAACTAGCTTGCTGCATTTGCTAGCTAAGTGAAAGTTTAAAAAAATACAACCAAATATAGCTATGTCTCTCTCTCTCTCGCTCTCTCTCTCTCTCTTTTGCTTCTCCTTAATTAATTTGATAAAAACTGTTCAACTATTGTCTTTCTCTCTCTGAGTAAACTAATCACAACATTTTATGCACTGCAGTGCTAGCTAGCTGTAGCTTATGCTTTCAGTACTTCATTCGCTGATCCTTTGACTAGGTGGACAGCATTTCAATTCATGCTGCAAGAGCTCTGATAGGTTGGAGGACGTTCTCCGGAAGTTGTCATAATTACTGTGTAAATCTATGAAAGGAAGTGAAAGCCATGAGCCTCCTGGGTTTTGTATTGAAGTCAATGTACCCAGAGGAGGACAGAAGCCAGCTGTCCTCTGGCTACACCATGGTACTACCCTACAGAGTGCTGTTGAGGCTACTGTAGACCTTCATTGCAAAACGTGAATATGATGTGATGTGATGATATATGATATGTTCACAATATGATGTGAATATATTTAGGACAGTTCTTTCCAAAAATTGATAACTTTCTTAATTAATGTTTCACTATTTATATTTTTATGAAATTCACTGAGGATGGTTCTCCCCTTCCTCTGAGGAGCCTCCACTGCTGTACTATCTCGCCCTCTCTATTTTTCTCTTTGTCTTTTTTTGTCTCTGCCTGTCTTTTCCTCCCTCTCTCTCTACCACGCCGTCTTCCTGTGTCTGTGTTTATTTTGGTTATTCAGTTAGTGGTGG
>NC_074680.1:13829817-13912294 GCF_029448725.1 Salvelinus fontinalis | reverse complement strand
TCTCTTTCTCTTTCTCTTTCTCTCTCTCTTTCTCTCTCTCTCTATGTTTTTGTGTGTTCAGATTCATCGCGTGGCGACAAGAAAGAGAGCCGGTGCCCGACACCGGGCTGTGATGGCACAGGTCACGTGACGGGGTTGTACCCTCACCATCGGAGCCTGTCTGGCTGTCCACACAAAGA
Source organism: Salvelinus fontinalis (assembly GCF_029448725.1). Taxonomy (NCBI): domain Eukaryota; kingdom Metazoa; phylum Chordata; class Actinopteri; order Salmoniformes; family Salmonidae; genus Salvelinus; species Salvelinus fontinalis. The sequence continues at coordinate 13,912,115 of NC_074680.1, read as the reverse complement.
CAGGGTGCCACCTGAAAGTAAGATCTGCACTTTCACACTTTACTTAAGTTTACCATTCTGGGGTAAATTCAGTTTCAGCTAAGTCCGTTTCAAATTCTGGAATTGAAATTGAATTGACACTGCTTACAAAGCCAGTGGCTCTCAATTTATTGCAGGGTTTGTTTGATGTATTGCATTGCAAGGTCTGCATGTTTTGGTTTCTCTTTGTTTCTGTCTGAATGCTGTGTGTTTATTGTGGCTGTTCCACGTTTGTTATGGCTGCTCTGGGAGGTCATGCGGGCTACAGCTGCTCTCCTGGCATTACCTTTGCACGCATGGGGTCATGGATTTGCTTGTGTTAGTCTATGACTGATTACCTGTCCAGTCAACTGTCTAATGATGGCGGGGGGAAACAAGGCCTGAGAGAAGAATGGCAGAGTACAGCAGTGAATGGTGGGACTGTTCTAGCACTGTCTACCAATGAGTTAACATCACTCATTCCTGCTGACCAACAGCCAGTGCTTCTTGACATTCCCACCCACTGTTGGATTCAGATCATTTATTTTCCTTAAGCAATTCTTTTGCACGTTACTGTACTTTGACTCCCTAAATTCATGCGATGTTTACCTCACAAAGTAAGATATAATTAAGATCATGATTTATAACACTATCTTCTGCTTGGTAACACCGTTAAGTGCCTGTAGAAAAAATCAACTGTCTCTGTCTGGCCATAGTCACCAGCAGTGAGTAAGACTGAGTACGCCTATCAATCTCCACCGCACAATAAACCCCATAAAGTTATTTGTATTCTTTGCTCAATTAAATTCAGTTGAATAAGAGAGAACTATCACGGCTTTTTGCAGCAGATCAGCTGCAGCGGCGATAAACATTAGCCCTCAGCGAATAGGCACCCTGGTTATTGTGCAAACTTCTCAATAAACTCTCTTCAACACGCGCTATTAACCCAGAGTCAGAAGATTACGGTATGATCTGCCATGACCCAGACTGCTATTAAAATAAAATAGGCCTTTTTTATAATGGCACATAAATCATTTAACATAAGACATGGCCTTATAAAGTAGCCAGTTATCAGACATGTCTTTTTGTGCTTTGAGTACCATGCTTAGAGCTAACAGTTTTCCCTGACCTTGTGACCTTACCAGGAAAAACTCCTGGGCCTAGTTATAGCCTAGTTATAGCACCAAGGTATAAATGTGTACTCCTAGATGGTGAGAGTTTTTGACCTTGAGGGTGCAAACCCCAAAATGGATTTTGAAATAGGCTTCGATCGATTGTCATAGTATCTTTTGGAGGTAACGTCCGTGTTCCTTCTCCTATTCCTTATTTGTGTTGATCAAGCTGACGTTTTGGAAAAATAGCATAAATGTTTCATTTTGGAATTAAATAATATTCATTCTAATTGCAACTCACAGTGTGACTACGCAGAAAAGGGTCATTGTAAGGAAATCAAACACACTCACTCACACACACGCACATACACAGACAGTTATGTGAGGTATCGACAGGACTCTGCTTTAAAATCCATTATCCGACATGGAGCAGCTAGCCACAAAGTTTCTCCCTGTCCATCAGTGGTCAATAGCCTCTCAGTGCAGACAGACCCAAATGTCCTCTACACACACATACACACACACACACACCACACACACCACACCTGCTGACAGCGAGGAGGCAGAGGGAGATAAAAGCCCTCTCGTCTATTAACACATTTACAGTGTAGTGGACAATAGATTATTAATGCAAGGTCTTCATTTAGCAATCACACAGTGCACAAGACACTTCCTAGGGAAATCTAGGATATTAAAATGAAGCAACGTTACAAGTACATTTTTGTGTTTGCTCATTGTTGAATGTCAAATATTTAATCCCCTCATAACAGATCTTTGTTTTTGTTCCTGAAAGTGATGTACCTATGAATGAGAGTACAAAACACAATACCTCTGTAGCATATACACTTTTCAGGAATCACTGCTTTTTTATTTTTGTGAAATGTTCCACGATGCTCTAAGCATACAGTGAATGTGGACAGGCAAATCCAACCATTTCCAGTCATTATAACTGTTTCTTTGTCATGGTCAGGGAAAGTAGTGATATAATCTAACATAATGTTTTGGCTCTCGGCGTGTTGAGGTGGAGGGACTTGCCCAATTAGCTCTTCTGAGCTCGAATTAGTATGCCAGAGAGTGAGGATGACGAGGGTCAGAGTGTAAGGGGGTGATAATGATGAAGCTGACGCAAAGAGCAGTTTTAACCCATACAGAAGGGCGTCTTTCTGGCCCCTTTCCTCACCCCCCTCCCCTCTGGTGGTTCTCAACCGGGGTCCCTTAGAGACGTCCGTAGACAGAGCATTACTCTAATTGGCTGCCGTGGGGAGAGCAGACTATACTTCCACTCCTATTTGATATATCTTTAACCAAAGCCTAAAGGATTGTGTGTCCACAGGTGTGGAAGGAAGCTAAAGTAATCCCACTGCCTAAAAATAGTTAAGCATCCTTTGCAGGCTTTAACAGCCGCCTAATCAGTTTGCTGCCTGTTCTTAGTAAGCTGATGGAGCTAACTACTGACTTTCAGCAGGCATAATATAGAGAAGGGCACTCAACTTGTACTGCACTGACTCAGATGACTGATGATTGGTTAAAATAAATGTATAATGAGATGATAGTTGGAGCTGTATTGTTAGATACAGTGCAGCCTTTGGTGTTATTGATCATAAATGGTCATCACATGGTTGGAGAGTTATTTACCCAATAGAACCCAGAAGGTGTTCTTCGATGGAAGCTTCTCTAAGATCTGATATGTAAAGTGCGGTGTCCCCCTAGACAGTTGCCTTGGGCTGTTACTCTTCTCTATTTTTACAAATGATTTGCCACTGGTCTTACACCAAGCTAGAATGGCTATGTATGTGGATGATTCCACACTCTACATGTCAGAACCCAAAGCTAGTGAGCTCACTGACATTCTAAATAAGGAAACTGTGCATCTTAACACCCGCCTGCTTAACCCGGAAGCCAGCCGTACCAATGTGTCGGAGGAAACACCGTTCAACTGACAACCGAGGTCAGCCTGCAGGCACCCGGCCCGACACAAGGAGTCGCTAGAGCGCAATGAGCCAAGTAAAGGCCCTACGGCAAAAACCCTACCCTAAGCCGGATGACGCTGGCCCAATTGTGTGCCGCCCTATAGGAATCCCGTTCACGGCCAGTTGTGACACAGCCTGGGATCAAACCCATGTCTGTAGTGATGCTGCAACACTGCGATGCAGTGCCTTAGACCGCTGTGCCACTCGGGAGGCTCCGATGTTCTGAGCTTTTGACACATAAATCAACTGTACTAGTTGTTCTGGCTCTGGTCTTGTCCCATCTTGATTACTGTACTGTAATATGGTCAAGTGCAGCAAAGAAATATGCAGTAAAACTGCAGCTGGCTCAAAACAGAGCAGCATGCCTTTAACAGGACATACATAACTAACATCAACAACATGCATTCCAGTCTTTCCTGGTTGAGGGTTGACAAGAGATCAACTGCTCCTCTTCTAGTTTTTATGAGAAATATTATTGTGATGAAAATTCCAGATTGTCTGCATACTCAAATAACACTCAGTTCAGACACCTATGCATACCCCACAAGACATGCCACAAGAGGTTTCTTCACAGTCCCCAAGTCCTACACAATTTCACGGCAACAGTAATATACAGAGCCATGATCACATGGAACTCCCTTCCATCTCCTACTACTCAAGTAAACATAAAATGACATTAATAAAATCTATAAAAAAACATCTCATGGCAGGGACTGCAAAATGACACACAAACACACACACACACACACACACACACACACACACACGCAGACACACTATCACACTGTAACACACACAATCTACATATTTTCCTTTAGTTGTATTGTTTGTATATTGTTGTATTTTGAAATTGACTGACTGCTCTTGTCTATCAGTGTGTCAATGTTTCGTTACTTGTCGTGTTTTATATTTTTGTGTGGACCCCAGGAAGAAAAGCTACTACTTCTGCAAAAGCTAATGGGGATCCGAATAAATCAATTAAAACCAATTTAATTAACCAATTTGACCATTTTAATGGTAAATGCTATTGAAGGCAGGAACATCTAAAAATGGGTGGATGATAACAAAGAGTATAGTCTACAGTATATACTGTATATAGAAAAATAAATATACTGTATGTGTCTGGCACGATCCGTGAATTACTGGCATGTCTTCTGTTGCATTATCCTTTGGCAACTTGTTCTGTTCTCTGCATGCCTCAAGCTGCCTCTGTTTTATGTCTCTGGCTATGTCCTAGACTAGTATTCTTATACCCATTTCAGACAGAAGATTTGGTATGTTACCTGCAAAAAAATATGCCAATATTTATCTGACCCCTTTCAAACAGCTCCTTACTTCGAACTTATTTGTAGGTTTTCCCCTTTTATACATATCAGTGGTTAACTGGCAAATTGGGACAGATGGGAGGTGTTGTTAAACCATGGGTGCTGTTTTCAGTTCAAATTAGGGAGGTTTTAAACAAGTGTTAAACAAGTGAAGTGTTCATCAAAAATAGCAGAGAACCATTCACACAGATCCAATACCTGTATTTTGGTTACAGGGTCTGTGAAAATGCAGGAATCACGACAAGCTCTTTAGTTGGCTTTTATTTTTCCATGTGTTTTACACCCTACCCCTTTCAGATATATGACAAAGCTGGTATAAAAATGCAGGCATGTTAAATAAATGGGATTTTGGTCTGTGTATAAAAGGGATTTTAGATGGCTTCTTCTTCGCAATACTCTCCTTCTTCAATCAACACTGATCTCAAAAGGCTATAACACTGTCTGCCCTTTCAGACTGTCCTGCTCTATAGGGAGGAGGAAGGAGGTCATCTCAAATTGCTGGGACAGATCCTAATGATAACGATGATGATAATACCAAGCTGCTCAACCTCTCACACACTAATGATACTGTCTGGTTGTGGGGCTTCTAACCTTCCCTATCTCTCTCTATCGCTCTCCTGTATGTCTGTCTGTTTGTCTGTGTGAAGTCCTTGCTATGTATGAGAATGTTCTTAAGTGTCCTACACTGGGCTGCACGGGACGCGGCCATGTCAATAGCAACAGGAACTCCCACAGAAGGTGAGTCGCCCAACAGGACTGGCAGCCATCTTTGGAAATGCCAGGATCATCTGTGTTACGTCCACCTTTTGTTCAGTTGGAGATTTTATTTCTTTCCCTCCAATGACGGGTTGTTACTTTATCCTTGTTTCTTTCCTCTTTATTAGTACATTTTCTTTATTAAATGTTTTACTTGATATTCATGATTCTTTTTTTCATTTTGTTTATGTTCTATTTATTTGCTCAAGTGTTTATTGTTTGATTGATTTATTTTACAATTGGATCATCTACTTGCCAATAATTTTGTGTTTGTATATTCTTGCACAAATGTCACTATTATTATTGATTGCGATGGCAAAGGGGCTTACAAAAGTATTTGGCTTTGGATATCTCAGGTACCACAACCATACCTAATTATGTGGTTGCTTGTCTAATGCTAAATTTGGAGTCACACGTGAAAGGCTGTAATCCACACCTCAGATGAAAGAATCACAGATCAAGGTTTCCGGGAGAGAAGCTGTGTGTATGGGTGTTGGTATTGAGGGTGGAACTGAAATAGCCGTGTGCTCCCCTCTCCTGTCACACGGCTAGAGAGCGAGAGGTGAGAGAGAAAGAGAGAGAGAAGGGGAGCAGATCAGAGCGGGAAAGAATGAAAGGAGAGAGAAGGATGAGAAGGAGTGGAGTGTCACCCACAGCAGGTTTTGTGAGAGTCAGGGTGTATCAGCAACCATTAGCACCTCTCTACCACTCTGGCAGGAGGGCAGGAAGGCTACAGACCTGGGAAGACTGGAGCTCTCTCTTGCTGAGCACAGTGTCACTCACACACTGACACTCAGACAGGCATGCACACACATACTCACACACATAGACACACGGTACATACACACACAGACATGCACACGCTCACACATAGAGATACACATTACATACACACACAGACATGCACACACTCAACTTATCAGACAGTCGTGTACAGTAACACACACACACTTGCAAAACACACACACACACACCTAAATGAACACCTACTAACTGATACTCACACCTCGAGAAGACACCTCTCCCTCCACCTGCGCTGGTTCAGGGCCATGATCTGAATAACCTCTCTACTGGGACTTGAAGCCTCTTTACACTTCACAACAATTATAAAGAAGAATTTGTGAAATTATATATAATGATCAGAGCCTTTGTTAAATTTGGTTGATTGGCAGTATCTCAAACAGCTGTGCTGCAATAATATGTCCTTTATTGACCTTGGGAGGTTGGTGTGTGTGTTTTGGGAGGTTGGTGTGTGTGTTTTGGGAGGTTGGTGTGTGTGTTTTGGGAGGTTGTTTGGCCGGTGTGTTTGTGTGGATTGGGTAGCAGGGACAGGATTGTGTGCGTGTGCAGTTGGTTTATCCTCTGAAGCCACTCAACCAAAAAAAAGCAATCTGTTATAATAACCAGCTGCGTTGTTGTTATTTAAAACGTTTGATGAAAATATATGATATTGGAAATTAACCAAAAACTCATTGAAAGGCAGGTAGGTAGATGGATTATCAGTTAGACAGACAGACAAACAGACAGGCTGGCAAACCAGCAGGCAGACAGACAGGTGGTCAGAGATGCATTGAATGGGACCATTATATTGGTTCTTATATGATCAGTCTCACCTCCATTCCTAGAAAGACTGACAGGCAGGCAGACAGGTGGTCAGAGATGCATTGAATGGGACCATTATATTGGTTCAGATATGATCAGTCTCACCTCCATTACTGGTTGTCATACTCATCCCCCCTCTGTTGTCCTTTCAGCCTGTCGGGGTGTCCAATCGCTGCAGCAGAGAAGCTGGCTAAAGCCCAGGAGAAGAGCATCGGGTGCGATGGCTCCTCCAAGTCTAACCAGGGCTCTGACCGCGTGCTCAGGTACTGTTCACTGCTCACCACACCACACTCAGCTTCCATAGGGACCACCTCACTGGTAGATGCAGAGTCCAACGGCCTGAATGTATTAATTTAATACTCTACCAGGGTTGGGTTTCAGTCAATTTCAAATTATTTTACTCTTCCTGAATTTAAATGGAATTGGCCCATTCCGGAACACTACATTATATCCTACCTTACTATAACTCTGCTTGCATTAGTCAGTCAATGTTGGAAGGTTTTCTTAATTATTGTATTATAGATTTTCATATTTCTTTATGTCTGTTTGATTTCTTTATCTTTTGATCTCCCAGACAGTTATCGTTTGGAGACGCTCCACGTTCATTTTCTTGTTCATGAAGTGAAAGCCTTTATTGGGTTTTAAAGAGCTGAATCATTTCAACAAAAGTTGTTTTGATATGCAATGGTAGATATAACATTTCTATCCAATTAGACTGCATCACTAATTCAAGCTCTGATAGTTTCTAGATAAAAACATTTTTATAAAATAATACCAGAGAAAATGCATGGCTTTAATTATGAGTTGTGTTTGGGTGAGACATTTTCAGGAAACAGCGTAGACATGTAGCTTAGATGAACTTAAAGCTAAGTCCAAGGATTCTCTTAGGCTAGAGTTGACTGTTGCCTTGCCTTTTCCCTTTTCTACATTCCCCTCCCCTTTCCCTCCCCCCTCTCCTCCCTTCCCCTTCCCCTCCCCTGCGTGATGTTTGGTGCCTCTGCTCTGTCCAACCTACACCCCCTCGTGGTTTATTTTCCAGGCCTATGTGCTTTGTGAAACAGCTGGAGATCCCTCAGTATGGCTACAAGAACACCAGCACGCCGCGCTCCAACCTGGCCAAGGAGCTGGAAAAGTACTCCAAGACCAGCTTTGACTACAGCAGCTTCACAGACAGCAGCCACAGCAACAATGTCTACGGCAAACGGGCCATCGCACCCAAGCTCCAAGGCAGGGACACTTCTCCTAAAGGATATGATGGTACAGTCCATCTTCCTGGCACTTCAGTTTTATCTGTTACCTACTTTATTGTTGTTCAGGTAGTCAATATGAATATTGTGTCAGTAGAATAATGAATATCCTTGCTTCTGTGGTTTGGTTAATGAATGGTCTGTATTCCAAGCCTTTTTTTCTCCACCAATTCATTGTATTTTTTGCCCAGTGTTCACAATTCACCAATATTTTTACTTCCCAAATTCTTTATTGTTGAATGCATCCCCCACAGCCAAACTTGTAATGAATACTCAGGGAGAAAAAGGTGTAGATTCACGCGCTGAGCGCGGTAGGTGTTTTTTTCGCCTTCGCAGGAGGCAGGAATCGTGGTCACAGGCAGGCAATGGTCATACACAGGTAGGCAAACAGGCAGATGAATCAAAACAACACAAGGTTGACAAAGACAAAAAAGACAGAACCAAACAAAACGACGGTAAGAGTATTTCCAAGCCGTGCATTTGTCTATACTTGCGGATGAACTACTCCTATCTCTGTGTGCTTGTGTCCTCCAGTCAAGCGCTACTGTAAGAACTCCAGCTCGGCCAGCAGCCCGAACAGCACCTACGCCCCCAGCAGCAGCAGTAGCAGCCTGAGCTGTGGAGGAGGGGGCGGAGGGGGGGGCAGCAGCGCCAGCTCCACCTGCAGTAAGAGCAGCTTCGACTACACCCACGACATGGAGGCTGCCCACATGGCCGCCAGGGCCATCCTCAACCTGTCCACGCGCTGCAGAGAGATGCCCCACGGCCTGGGAGGAAAACCCCAGGATCTCTGCTCTCGGGTAGGCGTTGTTTAGTGACCAACTCTTTATAAAGCCTTCAGAGCTGATACTTTTAAGTAGAGTTACATGAGATAATGGGATATTGTGTAATGTACAATATTCGAAAGACGTGAGAGGAGGACACTACAGTTTTTTTTTTTTTTACATAGAGGTTGACTTTCGGCCAACTGGAAATATTCAAATCCAACTTGACATCCTGTGGTCAACCGTAGAGTATCTCCTGTGGTCTTATAGACCACATAGAGTATCATAGTATTGGTTAGACCATTGAATGATATCCTCGAAACACCTTCCCATCCCACTGCTAGAGGCTTTACTCTCCCAGCTCCAAGCTTCCTCTGTCCTGCCAGGTAATGTGAGCAGTGATGAGTGAGGATGATAGGGTCTCTTTACATTTACATTTAAGTCATTTAGCAGACGCTCTTATCCAGAGCGACTTACAAATCTTTAGCCGCGCACACTTGCGCTCTGTTAAAGAGATATCTAAGGCTGTGTCTCTCGAAAGGCGCTCAGCAGGACAGCTTTATATTTTCCCTCCAGGGATCAGGTGAGGTAGATAGGGAGCACGGCGGGATGGAACGGATCGCCGCCGACACGCCGCGAGCCCAATATGTCATCAGGAGGAGATAACGCGCCGGTATCCCTGCATTATCAGCATGGAGACGCCGAGCAGGTAAATAGGGAGGCCTTCTGCGTGAGGTAGAGCGGAGTGCACTCAGCTGGTAGAAGAGCCTTAACCAATCAGGACTTCCTCTCTCTTCCTCCCTTCCTCTCTGTCCATTTCTGCTCCGTAGGCGAGACAGACAGACAGACAGACAGACAGACAGACAGACAGACAGGCAGGCAGACAGACAGGCAGACAGACAGACAGACAGACAGACAGACAGACAGACAGACAGACAGACAGACAGACAGACAGGAGGCTCCAAGGCAGAGGTAGAGACAGGAAACGTCAGGGAGATTCTCAACCTTCTTTCATCTGAACACCTCCAGTCATGTCATTGCTTTTCTTACATTGTCTGTCTTTCCTCATCTACGTCCATTCCTATCTCTCTGAGTGAAAGCGAGGGAGACTGAGGAATACTCATGAATGCTGAGAGAGAATAACTTTGTTTCATTTTAGGAGCTGGAGGAGGTTGGTGGAAGTAATTTGGGGAAGCAGCCACTGACCCCTCCTGCTCTCTCTTGCCCCACCTCCTCCCAGCAACAGGGAACGGGGACTACCTGGGGGTCAGATGACAATCATGTGGTCTGTGAGGAAACAAACATGCTCGTTAACGTACAATGACACACATACTGTATATGCATATTAATTTGAAGCACACACATACCATGCCACATGAAAATATCTCTCTCTCTTTCTGCTGATAGCTTTTAGCCTTGTCTCAAAGTTTCTCTCTCTACATTCTTCGCCCATAACCATATTTGTTGGAGTGGCGGCAACGATATAATAAATGAATATATGAATATATTATATATATTCAATTAATATAGTGAAACACTGACGTCTATCTTTGTCACCATAATAGCGCCAAACTCCAACGATCCTGAATCCAGTCACATATTGTCCAGAGCATGAAAAAAAAACTAGCTTGAGCTACTACAGTTGAAGTCGGAAGTTTACATACACCTTAGCCAAATACATTTAAACTCAGTTTTTCACAATTCCTGACATTTAATCCAAGTAAAAATTCCCTGTTTTAGGTCAGTTAGGATCACCACTTTATTTTAAGAATGTGAAATGTCAGAATAATAGTAGAGAGAATTATTTATTTCAGCTTTCATTTCTTTCATCACATTCCCAGTGGGTCAGAAGTTTACATACAATCAATTAGTATTTGGTAGCATTACCTTTAAATTGTTTAACTTGGGTCAAATGTTTTAGGTAGCCTTCCACAAGCTTCCCACAATAAGTTGGGTGAATTTTGGCCCATTCCTCCTGACAGAGCTGGTGTAACTGAGTCAGGTTTGTAGTCCTCCTTGCTCGCACAAGCTTTTTCAGTTCTGCCCACAAATTTTCTATAGGATTGAGGTCAAGGCTTTGGGATGGCCACTCCAATACCTTGACTTTGTTGTCCTTAAGCCATTTTGCCACAACTTTGGAAGTATGCTTGGTGTCATTGTCCATTTGGAAGACCCATTTGCGATCAAGCTTTAACTTCCTGACTGATGTCTTGAGATGTTGCTTCAATATATCCACATAATTGTCCTTCCTCATGATGCCATCTATTTTGTGAAGTGCACCAGTCTCTCCTGCAGATAAGCACCCCACAACATGATGCTGCCACCCCCGTGCTTCACGGTTGGGATGGTGTTCTTCGGCTTGCAAGCCTCCCCTTTTTTCCTCCAAACATAACAATGGTCATTATGGCCAAACAGTTCTATTTTTGTTTCATCAGACCAGAGGACATTTCTCCAAAAAGTATGATCTTTGTCCCCATGTGCAGTAGCAAACCGTGATCTGGCTTTTTTATGGCGGTTTTGGAGCAGTGGCTTCTTCCTTGCTGAGCGGTCGTTCAGGTTATGTCGATATAGGACTCGTTTTACTGTGGATATAGATACTTTTGTACCTATTTCCTCCAGCATCTTCACAAGGTCCTTTGCTGTTGTTCTGGGATTGATTTGCACTTTTCACACCAAAGTACATTCATCTCTAGGAGACAGAACGCGTCTCCTTCCTGAGCGGTATGACGGCTGCGTGGTCCCATGGTGTTTATACTTGCGTACTATTGTTTGTACAGATGAACGTGGTACCTTCAGGCATTTGGAGAAAAACATTTCTGAGGTCTTGGCTGATTTCTTTATATTTCCTTTTGATGTCAAGCAAAGAGGGACTGAGTTGGAAGGTAGGCCTTGAAATACATCCACAGGTAAACCTCCAATTGACTCAAATTATGTCTATTAGCGTAACAAAAGCTTCTAAAGCCATGACATCATTTTCTGGAATTTTCCAAGCTGTTTAAAGGAACAGTCAACTTAGTGTATGTAAACTTCTGACCCACTGGAATTGTGATACAGTGAATTATAAGTGAAATAATCTGTCTGTAAACAATTGTGGGAAAAATGACTTGTGTCATGCACAAAGTAGATATCCTAACCGACTTGCCAGAACTATTGTTTGTTAACAAGAGATTTGTGGAGTGGATGAAAAACGATTTTTAATGACTCCAACCTAAGTCTATGTAAACTTCTGACTTCAACTGTATGTGTACTTTACTCATTTTATTGGAAAGGGAAAGGGGGATACCTAGTCAGTTGTACAGCTGAATGCATTCAACTGAAATGTGTCTTCCGCTTTTAACCCAACCTCTCTGAATCAGAGAGGTGCGGGGGACTGCCTTAATCGACATCCACGTCTTCGGCGCCCGGGGAACAGTGGGTTAATGCCTTGCTCAGGGTCAAAACGACAGATTTTTACCTTGTCAGCTTGGGGATTCGATCCAGCAACCATTCGGTTACTGGCCCAACACTCTGGAAGCACACCCCAGTACCCTAACCTCTGAGCCCAGAAGACTAGTCAAGCCTATGTGCATCACAAAGAACCGGAACCTGGGTTTTGCTCCACTGGAACACAGGGAGAGTCCAGCCTAGGGGGAGTGTCGTGTGAAATCACTGTTAAAACAGGCGTGCCTTGGCTGGAGAGGGGGAGAGGAAAATAGAGGAGAGGAGATGAGAGGGGGAGTGGAGGGGGTTGGAGTGAGGGATGTTAATGAGGGCAAGGGAAGGGTGACAAATAGACATTACCCCTCCCCTCCAGCCCCCTCCAAAAACAGGGCAGAATTCTACTGTGCACATGTTCACCAGATGCAGTACGTCAGCAGAGGCTGCTGAGGGGAGGAACACTTATATTAATGGCTAGGATGGAGTCAATAGAGTGGTATCAACCACCTGGAAATCATGCTTTGATGTGTTTGATACCATTTCATTGACTACATTCCAGCCATGATTATGAGTCGTCCTCCCCTCAGCTTCCTCCACTGCAGTACATGGATATACAGCTGGGTAGGAGAGGGAGCATTTTGTCTGATTATTAAAGCCTGTCTGTGTCCCTGTTTGTTGTGCGATATTTATTGTGTTTTTGGTTGACTAGCAGCTGTCCCTATGCAGCCGCCCAGCGTTGCCCTCCCGCCAACCTCTAACCCCACAGCCCAGTCTCTCTGCCCAAATCCACTCACATCACACTCAAACCAGCCAGGCCCCAGTCTGCTCCTTCTGGCTGTGGAGGGTACAGACACTCTGAGGGAGGGAGGGAGGGAGGGAGGTTAGGGAGGGAGGGAGGGAGGGATGGTGGGATTAGTGCAGGATCACTACATTTGCTCCCTTGCCCTTTACCACTGATGACCCTGTCTCTCCCACCAGTCACCGTGCCTTTTTCTTACCAGAAGGAAATATTTGGAGAGTTATGTAATCACATATATAACAGGTTTTTGAGCTGAATGTTGCTTTGGCTTTCTTCTCCTCCCTCTCTCCTTCCTACTGCCCCTCCCGTCGTTACTCCTTTCCCTGTCTATCTTCCTCCCTCCAGAACCCAGACTTAGAGGTGGATGAGAACGGGACATTAGACTTGAGTATGAAGCAGCGTCTGGGGGGTGGCGTAAGTGCGGTGCTCACCCCCCTGGAGCCCATGTCTCCCCAGCGCCAGGCTCTGATGCGTTACGGCATGGGGGATGACTGCTGGGATCTGCCGGTCGACTACGCCAAGATCAAATGCATCGACGATGACAGCAAAGAGGTACTGAAATGTGAAGGATGATGATGGTCATGATGGTCAGATGATAATGCCGATCACTACTCTAACCCGTAACTCAGATTGTGGGATGAGGCTATCCTATCTTTCAATGACTTTCTATAACATTAGCTTCACAGTACCTCAGTACTCTAATAACTTTTACACGGCAGCATTCAAATATCCTGCACATAAACAAACAGCTTGCATACTGTACATACATCTAACATTAAGATTCACAAAGGCCTGCATACAGAAGTCCCCCGCTGCATTTCAACAACACCCATCCATTTGGCAGTCCATACAGTACCTACTGTGTTTCACATCTGTCCAACCCAAGCCATCTGTCTCCAAGGACTTTCTGTTGATTCCTTTTTGTATAAGACTCCCATTTCATGTTGAGGTCATTTTTAACACCAGCCCAGATCTCAGGTTGAATGATTGGAAAGTCATATTAGGAGTTCTCAAGGAAAACAATAAATTATTTTTTATGTTCATTTCCATCAGCCTCACCATACAGCAGACAGAGGTAGGCTGTGTCACTCTGCTGTTCGCCAGAATTAATTATGCAAATAAATATTGTGAGGGAATCTAAATAGCTCTTCTCGGCAAAAGACTGCAGGAAATCAGTGTGTGTGGGGGTGTATTTGTGCGTGCGTGTGCATGTGTGCATGTGAGCGTGCCTGTGTGTGTGCATGCCTGTGAATTTGTGCCAGTTTTGGCACTGTAGAGGACCTTGCAAAATGACCCAGCCCAATGCTCTTCAAAATGTGCTGGATATATTTGCCTGTCTTTAGGGGCATTACTGTACACAAAGGAAAATAGATGGTTTACATCAATAGTCTTGCCCCGCCTGGCTGCCTGCACTGTAGACAAAGCCAGCCTGCAGTCAGACTCTAGATATCTAGGACTTCACCACAGTGCCATCTAGGGTATCTGTTAAGTACTGCATTAGAACGCTCAGCCAAACGCCTAACTCTGATTCCATTGTGTTGAGGTTAATAGGCATAGGGAAGAACAACATAGTGAAGCCTACTGGAGCACAACAAAGAGTCTCTCTAACAGGTTTTCCTCATATAATCCTGTAAATAGTCATGCAAATAGATAGCTCTAATCTAGTAATATGAAGCACTTAGTAAAAACTCCAGAGTTTCTCGTCTAAAGAGATAGTCCTGACGTTTCCAGTCTGTCGTGGTAAGAAGTCCTTTACTTCATCAATCCTCAAAGAATGCTTTATATACACAACAGAATTTCCAGTCTCCTCATTCGGAGTCTCTTCTGTTGATTCGCAAACACTCAAACAAATTGGCTTAGGTGCTCCCAGGATCCCAACAGCGGTACAGTAAACGGCATTATTTCTACTTCCTAAGTGCTGCGTTCTCTCCACAGCCCAGATTGACTGTATGACAGAGCCTCCTCTGCCACCACCTTGGCAGCCCACCAGACAGGCGCAGCCATTTGCATGCAAATTGAGAGAGCAGAGTGCCATTGTGTTTTAAAGAGACCTGCTTCTAAGGCTCTGAGTGCCAAGGCAGCTCTCTCTCTATTTCTCTGTGTGTGTGTGTGTGTGTGTGTGTGTGTGTGTGTGTGTGTGTGTGTGTGTGTGTGTGTGTGTGTGTGTGTGTGTGTGTGTGTGTGTGTGTGTGTGTGTGTGTGTGTGTGTGTGTGTGTGTGTGTGTGTGTGTGTGTGTGTGTGTGTGTGAAGCTGATAATCCACCCTCTGAAGGTCTGAGTAATACCTCTGGTTAAGGATGAGCCAAGCCAGTGACTGTGCCACCAACCGATTGTGTTCTAAGTTGGTATTTGTTGGTGTGTCTATCAAATCAAAAGTTATTGGTCACATACACGTGTTTAGCAGATGTTATTGCGGGTGAGGCGAAATGCTTGTGCTTCTAGTTCCGACAGTGCAGTAATATCTAACAAGTAATATCTAACAGTTTCACAACATATACCAAAAATACACGTAAATCTATGCAAGGAATGGATGAAGAATATATACATATATGTCAGAGTGGCATTGGACTAAGATAGTTGTGCCCCTCTTCTTGCCTGCTGGTGGCCCAGGGACGGCGTTAAACTGTAGCTGGCAGCCACTGGCAGCCTGATGGACCACGCCACCCATGCCCTCTGTCACCCATTGTGCAACTCCACAGATAGTTGGTCTATCAGAGCTGTCAGTTTCAATCCATAGTCCCCCTCCATCCATGCCATCTTTCTGACTGTGTGTATGTCCCTTTGTCTCTCTTTGTCTCTCTCTCTCCTCTTTTTTGTCTCTTTCTCTCTCTCTCTCGTCCCTCTCTCTTATTCGCCCTCTCGTCCCAATCTCTCTCGTTCCCCCTCTCTTTCTCACCCATCACTCACTCTCCTCCACTCTTTCTCTCACCTAAATCCCCTTCATCATCTAGCCTGATGACCTGGACCCGTTCCGGGATCTGCTGGAGGAGCGAGGTTACTCTGGTGACGTCACCATGCACAGCCCCAAGCCCAAGTACGCCCAGTGCAAGGAGAGCAAGAAGGACCTGATAACGTAAGACTGACCTGGGTGGGATATGTGTGCGTGTGTATCACAGGAGGTTGGTGGCACCTTAATTAGGGAGGGTGGGCGGGCTCATGGAAATGGCTGAAGCATAATAAGTGGAATGTATCAAATACATCATTCCGTTCTGGACAGTATTATGAGCCGTCCTCCCCTCAGCCGCCTCCTGTGGAGTGTGTGCCACCACTCCACTCAGCTCCACTCCCCCTGCTGCCATCTGTTTTTCACCCCCTCCGTCTTTGCTTTCCCTTCTTTTTTGTCTCTGTTCTTTTCCTTGGCTTCAAAGGAACCACCCACCTCTTCTCCTTGGCATGCTACATTTGCAGTGCACATTTCTGCCAGCTTTTCATTTGATCCACAGCTCTTCAGCCAGTGTATTGATGGCTTCTTATGCTTCTCTTATGTTGATGCTTTATTGTAATAAAACATCAGTACCTCTTCATGTTGCAGCTGCGCCCTAGAACGGGGTCCAAAACAAACCATTTTTGCAGACAGTGAAGCTAAACTGGAAACAATGAAAAACAAATCAGCCAACAAGAAAGAC
This sequence comes from Salvelinus fontinalis, assembly GCF_029448725.1. NCBI lineage: Eukaryota > Metazoa > Chordata > Actinopteri > Salmoniformes > Salmonidae > Salvelinus > Salvelinus fontinalis. The sequence continues at coordinate 13,895,500 of NC_074680.1, read as the reverse complement.
ACAAACAAACCTTCTATGTCTTTATTTTATGTTCCTCTCGTTATGGTTTCATTGTGTCTATTTCTCTGGTGACCTGGGTGTGACGGGAGAGGTCACGTGACTGCCGATTACGTGTCACATAGAAGGTGTGACTTCATTTTCTCCTGGTGGAATAAGTCTCTTGGATTTATTGTTTTCAGCTTACCTTGACTATGCTGTCAGACTAATGCAGCCAGAATGCACATCTCTGTGTTGACCTTTTGAGTACGATTACAGTTACCCTTTTGAGTCCAAGTACAGTATCATCATGGTACACATAGGCCTACCAGATACCCAATAATTGTGTCAAGGAATCTAGCCAATGAACTTACAGAGCATGTAAACAAACGCTTTGTGTTCTACACAGGCTATCACACAGAGAGTTAACACTTTTAAATTACTGACCCAAATTCCCCCCTGCACTCGCATCATGGCTTTCTTGCAATTCCAGTCTGTGTGTCAGTTTCAGTGTCAGTGTCAGTGTCAGTGTCAGTGTCAGTGTCAGTGTCAGTGTCTGCGTGTGTGTGTGTGTGTGTGTGCGTGTGCGCGTGCGCGTGTTTGCGTGTGCGTGTGCGCGTGTTTGCGTGTGTGTGTGTGTGTGCGTGTACGCGTGTGCGTGTGTGTGTGTGTGTACAGTATGTACATGTTGTGCAGTATGTGTCTCTGTCAACATGTTTCAGCGGTGGATACTCTCTCTTGTTTGCCTCACTAATGTTGTCCTGGTATCTTTCAGTCTCTCTGGCTGTCCTTTAGCTGACAAAAGCATTCGCAGTATGATGGCCACCAACTCACAAGAGCTCAAGTAAGGCGTGAGATGTTTCATTCTTATTTTTCTTTCCTCTTTTTTTGATATATTGTGAAAAAGGTATCATTTATCAAGCAGGTTTTAGTTCCTCAGACAAAGCTAATACACTCCACTGACTGTTATGGTGAAATACATTATAGATGTGGTACAGAATGGGTGTGTTTTTGAGTGTGTCCCTCAAGACCTGTTGATTACTGTAGGCCCTGATTCGCTGTGCTTTCTGTCCCAGGTGCCCGACACCGGGGTGCGATGGTTCTGGGCATAATACTGGCAACTACGCATCACACAGAAGGTAAATATACACACACACACACCTGTAGTTCATCACACAGAAGGTAAATACACACACACACACACACCTGTAGTTCATCACACAGAAGGTAAATATACACACACACACACACACACACACACACACACACACACACACACACACACACACACACACACACACACACACACACACACACACACACACACACACACACACACACACACACACCTGTAGTTCATCACACAGGCAGTAGACTGGACAAAGACCACTCAGCCTGGGTCAGAGTTCTCTGTGTCTGTAATATCTGTCATTGACATGGTTGCCTTTCCTCTGCAGTCTATCCGGGTGTCCTCGGGCCAGGAAGAGTGGGATCAAGATCACACACAGTAAAGAGGACAAGGAGGACCAGGAGCCCATCAGGTAGAGTTAGCCTGCCATGAATGAGACGCAGTCTCCCAGTGTTTGAGTGTTCCCAAACACCTCTCAAAGACTTAGGGTACTACAGAGCTCACCCATTTTCTAGATGCCCTTAACCAATTACATTTGATGCCTTTAACCAACTCTTAGTGTTCTTAACACAACATTTTAACAGATTAGATTGAGACAGAGGTGGGCAACCCCCAGTCTACCATGGTTTTAGAAGGAGGGCTGTCCTGCATAGGGATCTGCTGTGTTGGCCTCACATAGAGATACAGAGACCACTAGCTGAGACAGAGAATGATCTGGATTCTACCTAAATCCTCCCATCGATTTCTATGTGGTGCTGAGAGGAAACCAACGCCCTTGGCCTGTCCGTGCGTCAGTCTGTCTGTCTCACACAGTCAGCCAAGCCCAAAGAGGCAGGGACGCTTTCCGAAACATCTATCTCCACTAAAACGGCCTAAAATGAGCACTGGCTGGTGGAGAAAAGTTCTAGGACTTTCTGAAAGCATTTGGAACTGTGTTGAGGTTTGGACCAGTTTTTTTCCGCGTTATTTCAGGGACGGGGAAGAGATTCTGACTGTTTCTGGAAATAGAATAAGCCTGATTGATAGATTAATAAAACCAAGGGGAGTTATAACCATAATCCATTGGGGAAATATGATGTGTTGAAACATTTGCAGCTTCACTGCATCTGATTAGCCATAGTGCTGACTGCTGATTTAACGTTGACTCACTTTAATCTGTGTCAGTGCGATAAACTGCCATAGGGACAGATTAGACCAGATTTAAGGTGTTTTTATTTATATTTAAGTTGGAGTGATTATATATACAGTTGAAGTCGGAAGTTTACATACACCTTAGCCGAATACATTTAAACTCAGTTTTTCACAATTCCTGACATTTAATCCTAGTAAAAATTCCCTGTCTAAGGTCGGTTAGGATCACCACTTTATTTTAAGAATGTGAAATGTCAGAATAATAGTAGAGAGAATTATTTATTTCAGCTTTTATTTCTGTCATCACATTCCCAGTGGGTCAGAAGTTTACATACACTCAATTAGTATTTGGTAGCATTGCCTAAATTGTTTAACTTGGGTCAAACGTTTCAGGTAGCCTTCCACAAGCTTCCCACAATAAATTGGGTGAATTTTGGCCCATTCCTCCTGACAGAGCTGGTGTAACTGAGTCAGGTTTGTAGTCCTCCTTGCTCGCACAAGCTTTTTCAGTTCTGCCCACAAATGTTCTATAGGATTGAGGTCAGGGCTTTGTGATGGCCACTCCAATGCCTTGACTTTGTTGTCCTTAAGCCATTTTGCCACAACTTTGGAAGTATGCTTGGTGTCATTGTCCATTTGGAAGAACCATTTGCGACCAAGCTTTAACTTTCTGACTGATGTCTTGAGATGTTGCTTCAATATATCCACATAATTGTCCTTCCTCATGATGCCATCTATTTTGTCAAGTGCACCAGTCCCTCCTGCAGCAAAGCACCCCCACAACATGATTCTGCCACCCCCGTGCTTCACAGTTGGGATGGTGTTCTTCGGCTTGCAAGCCTCCCCCTTTTTCCTCCAAACATAACAATGGTCATTATGGCCAAACAGTTCTATTTTTGTTTCATCAGACCAGAGGACATTTCTCCAAAAAGTACGATCTTTGTCCCCATATGCAGTTGCAAACACTAGTCTGGCTTTTTTATGACACTTTTGGAGCAGTGGCTTCTTCCTTGCTGAGCGGCCTTTCAGGTTATGTCGATATAAAACTCGTTTTACTGTGGATATTGTAAAGGGGTGTGTAACCGGTGACAGGGAAGTCAGACGCAGGAGAGCAGAAATGGGTAGTAGCCGGAGCAGTTTAATCCAAAAACCAACGGCATAAAAAAAGAACAGAATATAGGTACAAAAACCCCGATGCGCACCAGTAAACATGTGCACAAGCACTTACAACAAACAATTCCAAAGACATGGGGGGAACAGACATGGGTTAAATACACAACAAATAATGAGGGAAATGGAAACCAGGTGTGTAGGAAAACAAGACAAAACAAATGGAAAATGAAAAATGGATCGACGATGGCTAGAAGCCCGGTGACGCCGACCGCCGCCCGAACAAGGAGAGGAAACGACTTCGGTGGAAGTCGTGACAGATATAGATACTTTTGTACCTGTTTCCTCCAGCATCTTCACAAGGTCCTTTGCTGTTGTTCTGGGATTGATTTGCACTTTTCACAGGAAAGTATGTTCATCTCTAGATGACAGAACGCATCTCCTTCCTGAGCGGTATGACGGCTGCGTGGTCCCATGGTGTTTATACTTGCATACTATTGTTTGTACAGATGAATGTGGTACCTTCAGGCGTTTTGGAAATTGCTCCCAAGGATGAACCAGACTTCTGGAGGTCCACACTTTGTTTTCTGAGGTCTTGGCTGATTTCTTTTGATTTTCCCATGATGTCAAGCAAAGAGGCACTGAGTTTGAAGGTAGGCCTTGAAATACATCCACAGGTACACCTCCAATTGACTCAAATGATGTCAATTAGCCTATCAGAAGCTTCTAAAGCCATGACATCATTTCTGGAATTTTCCTGACCCACTGGAATTGTGATACAGTGAATTATAAGTGAAATAATATGTCTGTAAACAATTGTTGGAAAGATTACTTGTGTCATGCACAAAGTAGATGTCCTAACTGACTTGTCAAAACTATCGTTTGTTAACAAGACATTTGTGGAGTGGTTGAAAAACGAGTTTAATTGACTCCAATATAAGTGTTTGTAAACTTCCAACTTCAACTGTATATATTCTCCCATTATGCATACTGGTACTCGAAGCAAACTGCTTTCAATTCTGTAATGATATTTCAATAAATGTAGGCACCCATGAAACTATATGTGTCCAACTTTACATTACATAGAACAAATGGCATTGCAATAACTATGTAATTACACAATTCTTCCTGACAATTTATCCTGATCAGGAAAAACTCTGGGCTCTTGTCATAAAGAAACTCCAGTCCCTGGTTATTAGAATAACCACAGCATCCCTCTGCCATCAACAGGTGTCCGGTCCCGGGCTGTGATGGTCAGGGTCACGTGACGGGGAAGTACGCGTCTCACCGCAGTGCATCAGGCTGCCCCCTAGCTGCCAAGCGGCAGAAGGACGGCTACATGAACGGTTCCCAGTTCACATGGAAGGCTGGGAAGACAGACGGAATGTCCTGTCCCACCCCAGGCTGTGACGGCTCAGGCCACGTCAGTGGGAGCTTCCTCACGCACCGGAGGTGGGTCTGGGTCCTGAATCAATATTCCATAATGCATCCTCTCTTTATCCCTTCCCTGATGTATTCACTGATCTGACATTACAGGCTTTGTGAAAGCTATGTCGTGGAGCGAATGCTTTCACCTATCCAGTCAAGTTGTGCGTGTGTGTCTAAATAAAATATATACTATTTGTGTGTAACTATTTTCTCATCTGTTCCCCTAGTTTGTCAGGCTGTCCGCGTGCCACGTCTGCCATGAAAAAAGCCAGACTGACTGGACTGTCTGAAATGCTAACGATAAAACAGCGCACCAGCAATGGTAATGACTGTCATACACACAATGGAGCCAATCAGGAGAGTGTATGTGTAATGAGCTTCTGAGTGGAATCCCAATCTAATATAAAAAGCCAATCAGGAGTGTGTATGCGTAATGAACTCCTAAATCGAATCCCAATCTAAAAACAAAGTGTCCAGGATTGCCATACAGCAATCACAGAAATCCATACAGCCTCTGAGCTAGCAAGCACGCCTGTGAAAATTAGGCTATTCATAGATGCGGTAAAGGAGGCAATGGAACGCTGATGTTCAATGACCAGATTGGCACACATTCAACAAATCTGTTCTTACAAAGTGGATATTAGTCAAATCCGTCATTATTTATGTAGTATAACAGGCCCACAAATTCGCTGCATTACATGTAGAAGTTGTCCCTTTTCAGGTTTAGAAGAAGTGACTGCTAAATGCTAACTCCCCTTTGTATAAGTTGGTTAGCATAGCTAGCATACAGAAATCGTTGATTGTTGTTTTTAACTGTAATGCAGTTGATTGGTTGATATCCATACAAGCATTATATTTTTACCTCAACATATTGTGAAATACACATATAAACAATAGCCTAAATGTAGACACATTTTGCTGGTGGGCAATGAGGGTCACTTGAGATCTTTCCCCCACGGCCCTTTCCCTCACGCGTTTCCATGGCAATTCCATTGTTTTTGTCGAGTTCAACCTCTTTACCAAAGATTTTTATAACTAAACCTCATTGTTCTATCTGTGTCTTTACAACATCTAAGGGTTGCACCTCCGTCATTTGGTCATGTCGTTGCCATTGTTGTCAACGTTCTACAGACGCTGCAGACATATTGATGGCCAAAAGTAGAAATGGGGTTAATGACTGTTTCGTCTAAAATAGATGACATTGCTAAAGTAGGCAACTATTTAGTTGGAAACAACTTTGCAATCAACATCATGTCATCAAATTTACTTTAGACAGATGGCAATGTTGTCATTAGCTAGCAAAGTTAGTCAAAAATAGCTAAAAATGCTAACGCTAGCTAGCTAAAATCCAGTGTTCTCCTCTCAATCTAAACTACGTAGCTAATATTATAGTGCATCTAATCTAAATTAATCTGGCAACATAAAAATGATGGCAAAAGGATGTCCTACTAATTATTTGCCTTCTTTAGAAATGTTTTTTAAATAATACATATATTTTTTTCTTTCTGAATTTTTTCTACATTCCAGAAAAAATTGAAAAAAAATGGATACATACAAACCACAACTCACAGACACCCACAAACAAAGACCACATCTCCTATGCCCAGACCTGCGTGTTCACACCCCCATCCCTAGTGCCTGCATTATTGTTTGTCACTTATTCTTAAATTGTACCAATTACTTTTTCTCAGTCGCCCATGCTATTTCAATATTTCAGTAATATATCATTTTAATTGTAAACTGTGTCAATGATGGCGCAATGATTGATTTCCAAGTGTTTACTAAATGTTTAAAAACAAATTGTGATGAGAAAAGAATCATCCAGCCCATTGTGTATCTCACTACACTCCCATATGTCATGTCTTGAAATACGCAGACAGATTTATTAAAAGTAAGTTTACATTGTAATACTTCTGACAGTCAACTTTCTAGCTCCGCCCACAATATCCAAACTTTATAGCGTTCCCAGAAAGCATGGATTATTGAGTCATTATTAGTTTTACACTTGAGACATGACTGCTGTTATGCTGTAGAATTTGTGAATTTTGTCTCTTGTATAATAAATTCTGTACATTAGTTCATACTGGATAAAGCGTACATTTTCATTAACTATAATTTTGTTAGTTATGCTCCAACTTTCGCACCATATTGTGCCAACATCAGTTCTTTTTAAATCTTGGTTCCAATCATTTATATATTTTTTTGTAAGAGATTGTTAGTTGGATATGCTTTCTGCAAGGTTTTGTAGACCTTCCCGATTGTCACGCCCTGGCCTTAGTATTCTTTGTTTTCTTTATTATTTTAGTTAGGTCAGGGTGTGACATGGGGAATGTTTGTGTTTTGTTGGTTTTGGGTGTTTCTATGGTAAAGGGGTTGTTGGGTGTAGTATATGGGTTTGTGTTGAGTACATGTGTCTAGCGTTGTCTATGTATGTTTAGTTGTCTAGGAGAGTCTATGGTTACCTGAATGAGTTCCCAATTAGAGACAGCTGATTTCGGTTGTCTCTGATTGGGAGCCTTATTTAGGGTAGCCATAGGCTTTCATTTGTTGTGAGTAGTTGTCTATGTGATACGTTTGTAGCCAGTGTGTGCACATCGTTGTTTAGCTTCACGATCGTTTTGTTTAGTGTTTAAGTGTTTTTGTTTCGTTTGCCTTCTTCGTTAATAAAAAGGAGATGGCTTATTTTCCTAAAGCTGCGTTTTGGTCCGTCAATCCTCCACACGATCGTGACACCGATCATATGAACATTATTTTCTGACTCAAATAAGATTCCCTTAAGGTTGCTCTGATGTCCAAAAGATTTCAAATCAAAATTCCGTGATACTGTATGCAACTTTTAAGTTGCATGTATTTGAAAATATCTACGTTGATCAGTGCAAAATTACTTTTTAATTCTGTCATGGAAATAAATGTATTTCCTGTTACCTAGATATTTACGGTTTCTGTGCCTTTAGTTTTCCATGTGGGCCATTTTATCGATGAATTCTGAAAAGCTATCCAAGGATTATTCCTTAAGGTTGTGTGTCATTCTATTTCCAAGCCACTGTAATGCACTTTTAATGCTCCAGTTGACAGTGCTTGGAGTAGAATGCTCAGTCGGGCATCAGTCCTCAAATGAATGTTCAAAACAATATTGTGACGGAATGTGCAACCGTCTATCACACTCTCATTCACCCACCACACCGACAGATTATTTGAAGTATTTTGTTGGGCTTGGAGTGGGTGGAAGTTATCTAATAATTGTTCACTTTATTATCTTTTGAAGGAATCGAGAACGAGGAAGAGATTAAACAGCTGGATGAAGAAATCAAAGATTTAAGTGAATCTAATTCACAAGTGGAGGCAGATATGATCAAACTTAGAACACAGGTAGGTCAGTACTAGTACCACGCCATTTGTTGACTTGAATATTTGACTCATTTCATGCTTACCGTTCAGTTTCTACCCATTGTGGCACACCATTCTGCTATCGTCAGTGTTCCTAGACTCTAAGTGTGTATTTGTAGCACAGCGTACACCTAAATGAATCTACCCTCCGCTAAAGCACTCACAAGAAAAGGGACTCCAGTTTGGAAAAATCTGTTCAATCGTCATACATGATCTACCATCAGTGAGACACATCCTAGCATATCTCACATCTGGGAGAATGCGGTTTAACAAAGTTGGGCATTCCTAATTATAAAGCACTTTTCCTCTGGGGCCCCCTGCATGCCAAACATTGAAAAATAGAGAGAGCATAATCACTCCCAGCCAATAAAGAGGAACACCCAGTCCACAAAATCATCCTACAGCTCCATTAGAAAGAGAACAGGGGCAGCAGCTCCACAGCTAGTATAATAGGATTTCTATACCACTATGTGTATATGTGATCTGCAGAAGCTAAAATTCAATATCAAGAATGTATCAAACACTCCTTTCAAATCCAGGAAGGAAGGAACGGAAAGAGCTTCACAATATGTTCAAATACAGTTTGCCTTTTTGATAACGCATGCAAGTTTGATCTCACTTTGGAAATACAGGCTGTATTCTAACCTGTAGTAGACTTTTGGACCTCAAACATTTGAGCACAACAGTGCATTGGAGGCACATCCCTCGGAGCAAAAACTGGTTGAATCAACATTGTTTTCACATCATAAAAAGAAAATCTACTTGATGACATTGGATCAATGTGGAAAACTGATTGGATTTGCAAAAAGTCACCAATGTAAGGGAATTGTGTCTATTTCTTTTCACAACTTTTCAACTTAAACCAATGACATAGTAAAAAGTTTGCTTGATTTCATGTTGAATTTACATTAGTTGACAACACAACCACATGTAAATCAAAACTAGACGTTGAAATGACGTCTGTGCTCAGTGGGACGGCATATTTGTGCTAAAATTGCGTTTGAAGCATGTGTTGGAATATACCCCACAGAATTTTAAGCACATTTGTGTGATTGTCAGTGTGTTGAATTGCATCTGTCCATGCTTGCCCATTGCTCTTCACATATGTTGCTCTGTTGCGGTTACATCCATCTCTCCATGTGATGATGCCATAGACATGGCTGCACGCCAGCCAATCAGCCGTGAGTTGTGGCGTGTCTGAGGTGTGCCGCTGCCCGTGGTATGTGAACTGCACCCTGTGTGCTCCGCTGTAACAACCACAGGTAAAAACCACCACCTTTACCGTAACCCTCTTCTTCTCTCACACTCCCTCCCTTCCCTAGATTACCACAATGGAGTCTAATCTGAAGTCAATAGAGGAGGAAAACAAGGTGATTGAACAACAAAATGAATCTCTCCTGCATGAGCTGGCAGGTCTCAGCCAGACACTGATTAACAGTTTAGCTAATATCCAGCTCCCTCATATGGTAAGGGAACACCAAGCACGGCAGTCGGGCAAGTTCCTATTAGCAAACATACTGTAGCATATGAATTGATTCATTTATATACTCATCTATGTACAGTATTTATCTATTCATTATTTGCATTTCTGTGAAGCCCTGTAGGAACCAGTGTGTCCATGCTGAGTTGAGCTGGGGCTTAAAGCCTAGATTAATGATAAATAGGTTATTGCTAATTTTAGCCAAACTGAAATGGGGAAGTTTTACAGCGCCTTCGGTAGGTATTCAGACCCGTTGCCTTTTTACACATTTTGTTAGGTTACAGCATTATTCTAAAATTTCCTCAGCAATCTACACACAATACCCAATAATGACAAAGCTAAAATAGGTTTTTAGAAAATGTTGCTAATTAAAAACAAAAAAACAGAAATACCTTATTTTCATAAGTATTCAAACCCTTTTCTATAAGACTCGAAATTGAGCTCAGGTGCATTCTGTTTCCATTGGTCATCCTTGAGATGTTTCTACAACTTGATTGGAGATGATTTGGAAAGGCACACATCTGTCTATATAAGATCCCACAGTTGACAGTGCACACCAGAGCAAAAACCAAGCCATGAGGTCGAAGGAATTGTCCGTAGACCTCCGAGACAGTATTGTGTTGAGGCACAGATCTGGGGAAGGGTACCAAAACATGTATGCAACATTGAAGCTCCCCAAGAACACAGTGGCCTCTATCATTCTTAAATGGAAGAAGTTTGGAACCACCAAGACTCTTCCTAGAGCTGGCCGCCCAGCCAAACTGAGTAATCGGGGAGAAAGTCCTTGGTCAGGGAGGTGACCAAGAACCCAATGGTCACTCTGACAGAGCTCTACAGTCCCTCTTTGGAGATGGGAGAACACTCCAGAAGGACAACCATCTCTGCAGCACTCTACCAATCAGGCCTTTATGGTAGAGTGGCCAGACGGAAGTCACTCCTCAGTAAAAGGCACATGACAGTCCGCTTTGAGTTTGCCAAAAGGCACCTAAAGGACTCTCAGACCATGAGAAACAAGATTCTCTTTTCTGATGAAACCAAGACTGAACTGTTTGGCCTGAATGCCAAGCGTCACGTCTGGAGGAAACCTGGCACCATCTCTACGGTGATGCATGGTGGTGGCAGCATCATGCTGTGGGGATGTTTTTCAGCGGCAGGGACTGGGAGAATAGTCAGGATCGAGGCAAAGATGAACGGAGCAAAGTACAGAGAGATCCTTGATGAAACCTGTTTCAGAGTGCTCAGGACCTCCGACTGGGGTAAAGGTTCACCTTCCAACAGGACAACAACCCTAAGCACACAGCCAAGACAACGCATGAGTGGCTTTGGGACAAGTCTAAATGTCCTTGAGTGGCCCAGCCAGAGCCCGGACTAGAACCCGATCGAACATCTCTGAAGAGAACTGAAAATAGCTGTGCAGCATCGCTCCCCATCCAATCTGACAGAGCTTGAGAGGATCTGCAGAGAAGAATGGGAGAAACTCTCCAAACAAAGGTGTGCCAAGCGTGTAACTTCATACCCAAGAAGACTCGAGGCTGTAATCGCTGCCAAAGGTGCTTCAACAAAGCACTGAGTAATGGATCTGAATACTTATGTAAATGTGATATTTCAGTCTAAAAACGAGTTCTTGCTTTGTCATTATGGGGTATCGTGTTTAGATCGATGAGAAAAAAAACGATGTAATCTATTTTAGAATAAGGCTGTAACGTAACAAAATGTGGAAAAAGTCAAGTGGTCTGAATACTTTCCGAAGGCACTGTATATGAGGCTTGTGTTATGAATTAGGGGTCCATTTCTACATGCAGAGACTTACAATGGTGACCAAACAACAGCCTGCTGATAATGTTTTCTGATATCCAACATATAGACAGATTGGAAAGGCAGTCTTAAACAAAGATGTTTATAAAATATTGCTATCTTCTGTACCTGCCTGTTCTCAGTGCAATGGAAACTTAGTCTCCGCCATTTTGACTCTGTCTGTAGCTACAGGCTATATTATGTTTGCAAATTCAACAAACTCACTTGTTGATCTATCATGGATTTTCATAGTACAGTACATGTGATGCCATAATTGCAGGTCTGTTTTTACTGTAGGGCTAAAAGTATTTTAGGGCATGCCAAAAACAGCCTTTCTCCATTAGCATCCATAAAAAAAATCCCTATAGTCTTTAGAAAAAGAAGGACAAAATAGCACTGGTCCAAAAACTATGACTGATACCCGTGTTATTCACAAATTGCCATTTCGCCATTTTCTTATAAGCCATAATGCTGCCATTTATCATAGTTTAAAAAAATGTTTTGAACGATATCTCTTCGTCTAAAAATGTGTAACCTTTGTGCATGAACACAATGAGATATCATTCCAGATGCTATGATCATTCTGACTATGGTGTGAGCTGGATTCAGTTGCAGGCCCAATTCGCTACCACAGATGTATTCTTGTACTGTATGCTTTGCTGTCTTGCCTTTATTTCTTTCAAAGTTACATTTTTCTAGATGTGCTGTTGGTACTGCAGCTAAAATGCTACCATCTAGTGATTGTTTGAGAGAGTACCAGTAACTAGGCACCAACTAACAGTAACTAACCTTTCCCCCCATAGAAACCGCTTGCATACAAAGAGGCTCCAATTAGAAATAACAGCTGCTTACAGATGCATCAGATAGTAAGACAATCATTCATCATATTCTTACTCTAACACTGCTTTTCTTTCTGTTTATCCTGCTCTTTATTTCCTCATATGGACACTACAATATGCTACTAGTGTCAGTGCCACCCTAATAGTCAGTAGAGTTAGTCATTTGTCTGGTTCAGAATCTCTCCCATTCATGTCCTCCTAATGTATTTCCCATGTCCATCTGTTTATTATCCAGGTGACCATGTCTTTTCCCCAGTCATCTTACATCTCTTGATGCGATTTAAAAAAATCCTGAATCACTTCCATTCCTGAACTTCCCTTTTTTCCAAAAGTTCTAACCGCAATGATCATCTATTTGAATGGAAAAAGCTTGATTTAGCTAAATGAAAGTGCCCTTGTTGGTTGCAAAGTGCATGTACATACATAACGTATAGACATTGCAGCATGACCCTATTTTCCCAATATGGACATCGCTGCATGACATCTTACTCTGTGTGGATCATCTTTGTGTAAAACCACCACCTCTCAGCCTTTAACCTGTTGCAAGACACCTTATTTCGATGACTATCATGTTTAGAGTATTTAAATATGAAAAGGCCTAGTTAGTATAGTTCGTTTCAAGTGGTTTTATCTGTGGTAAAACATGTTGGTTAAAAAACTGTTTGTAAGGCTAAGCTCCTCAAAGGATGACTTTAAAGTTTTTTTTAGGCCTGTCTTCTGTTCTCTCTTTTTCACCTCTTTTTCTTATGATCTCACCTAATTCTGGTGTTGTTGAAATGATTCACAGGAGCCGATCAGCGATCAGAACTTTGATGCTTACGTGACCACGCTAACAGATATGTACACCAACCAGGAGCAGTACCAGAGCCCTGAGAACAAAGCCCTGCTGGAAAACATCAAACAAGCGGTGCAAGGAATCCAAGTGTAGCCCAGCCCGCTAGCCCAGCAAACGCCAGAGCTTCTTCTCAAAGAGGAGTGAAGGAAAACAACATCCACAGGAAAGAACTGAAGTGACATGATAGGATGATGCCTCATGGTTTGCTGCTGTAACTTATACATACAGTGTTAGATATAGATTTTTGATCTTCAAAAAAAAGAAATGTTATGCTTAGAAAACTTCATAATGATTTTTCTTTTTTTGTCTTGCTTTGAAGAAAAAGAAGTAAGTGGCAGAATAGTTTTTGAAGACATTCACATTTTGTACGTTTTCATACTGTATGAGCTGAAATAGTGTGGTGTAATGTTTCTAGCTGCTCGTGTATGCACATTTTTTGTGTATATTACTGAACAGTAAGCTGATTAACATAGGACTTTAGTTATTTTTAATGCTTGATGATGAAGATTTTAGATGAAAAAGCTGCTCTGGACAGTGAAAACAAAACAAAAATCAAGAGGGGACTGCAAGGAGGTAGCTACTTTTCAATGATCTTTTCCTCAATGAATGATTTTGGAATTCTAAAGATGTTTTTTCTTCTTCTTGTGTGCAGATTGTTGAATAGCAAGACTTGGTTGCAAAGTACTTTTTTTGAAACCTTTTTTAAAGGTTGGTAGCTGTAGGTGGGGGCATTTTTAATAGGTGTTGGAAATGATTATGGAAAGAAACTGACTTGATGTTTGTATGAATGTTATAGTTTTATTGTTAACATCATGACACGGAAACCCAATGGTGGAAATCCCATTGTCTTGAAAAGGACTATTCACTCTTGATCTTTTGTGTTGGTAGATACCCATTGTCATTCAATCAGCAACAATGTGATGTATAATGGAAATAGAGTATCAAGGCATCATTCTAGCATTTAGTATTAGTTCTGGTTCAAATGTCAAAACGTATGTTGCTAGAATCGGGCAATGTTTCAGCAATGTATATCTAAATCATATGTTTATAATAGATATGGGATGCAAAAACAAATTGGGGGGGGGGGGGGGTATATGCAATTACCTGTTCATAAACATAGGGGGGAAACAAAGGAATCTTTTCACTATATGTCAAATATAAAATGTTATATAAACCTTTCAATACAGAAAGTATTTTAGTTGAACATTCAGTTTTAAAGATGAAAGATGCTTTACGAGTTCCAATTTCTTTACATACAATTTTGCACAAGGACACCTTTGTTTCCATGTTTTGATGTTTCTAAAGAAACTAAAGCAGTACCTGAGAGCCTAAGCGGAGAGTAACAAGAGTTTTGTAAAGAGTATTTATACTAGAGTATGAGAAAGAGCGGGACTTACAGGGTCATTGTCCCCACTTATGTGCCAGTAGACTATTTGCACTTGTCCTACAGATACTATCCTAACATGTGGCGGCGTGCAATTTCCAGGTGTTCCTTTGAAACACGATTGGAGCAAATAACTGCTTGAAGCCACTAGGTGATGAATTAGTTCCACTGAAGGAGACTACAGGGATTTGAATCAGAAATTATGATTATAACCATACCACTAATACTGTATTATCAAATGTTAAACAATGATGCTATTTCATTTTGGTATGTTATATGAGTATTAAATAATCCCCAGCAGCACTTTATATCTAATCACTGTACAAATTAAATAGTCAATCAATTAAAGGTAAAAAAAAACAAGAAGTAAATTGAGGGCGTATTCTCTTTTTTTTTAAACTCTGAATCGCGGGATGCAGTTTCATGTCTGTATGCGGCCCCTCTTTCTGTTGTGTTATTAGTTGTTAGCGACCATGTTGAGAATTTGCCTTTTAAGAGCTAATGCAAAGGTGCTTGTTGTTCAACTGATCTCATACTATTGTACTTTTACGTCCTCTTTTAAGGCTCCCTTGTCAATGGCTGCATATGCCTTTCTCCACAGCATCGTGTCTGCAGCTTTTTGCCAATATAGTAATGCTTTCAGTAGAGTACTAGTTAGTATCAGTTCTTGAATTAATTCTCATTATCAGTACAATGGAAAGGGATTTAAAGCACAAACCGGCTGCTCATCTACCGTTGGTACATAAAATCACATTTGAAAAAAGTTATCTGTGAATATTTACATAGGGTACACAAAAGGTGTCACATATTAGAATGCTGAATTTTCATATAAATTATTGTGAATTCATCAGAGTTTATTTATTCTATCTTATTCATTTTGAGGTTGATTTAAGTATTCATTAACGAAGACAGGATTTTGTATAAACTATTGTGCTCTCTGTGGAACTGAAGTTTAATTTATTTTTGTACTACACAGCATGGATTTGTTGACATTTTAATTTTGCTATAAATGTGTGAGATCACAAGTTGCTGTGATATTTCATTTTTAAATTGTGAACTTTGTAAAAATTTTGTCATGCTGGATGTTGACACATCTTACTCTGAATAAAGAAAAATTGTGTTGCCACAGGCCTGTAAGCTTTGATGTCTAGTCATCATCCTTGGTCATGCTCTCAATTCAGTGCGTAAAACCCACCATTCGTGGAACCCATTCGGGTAAAGACTGCATTCATTCACACGGGTTATTTCAATACACAAGAGAATCGCTAGGTTGTTATTCCTCGAAAATCCTCAAATGTTTTGCAATAAGAATACAGCTTTCTTGGGATTCACTTTACGTTATGTCGTAAATTTGACGTTTATTTTGACGGCTATAAAGTGGAGTGGGTGTTTTGTTACAAGTACTGTAACAAGTACCATTGTCAACCCACATGAAAACCAGCAGAGAGCAGCACAGAGCACTGTATAACGTCATATTTCATGGACAAACGTTTTTACTTGCATCCTAAACCATTATAACGTCCTAAGACGTTATAACGTCCTAAACCATTATAACGTCCCAAACCATATCATATTATGGCAATCTGTTTGCATATTTGGCTCAGAATAGGCACATCAATAGAGTGCTTTCCACCCAGCGAGAGACAAACTGGCAACATTTTAGGGCATCATTTCCAGGTTCTATGGGAATAACATCTGAATAAGCAATTTACACGTTTTTTAAAATGTATTACATTATTATTTTTAATAGTATTCAGCAAAATTAGTATCGCTTAACTGTATGTACCACTGGTTTATTAGGCTACATAGTTGATACATTTTTTAAATCGGACATCTTTATACAGATGCACGCTACAAAGTATCATTTTATTAATCAGCCTTTCCATTAGTTAGAGTTTCTCCCCTGTCCAACATAATTTGTAACACTGCCCTAGTTCTCTCTCTCTCTCTCTCTCTCTCTCTCTCTCTCTCTCTCTCTCTCTCTCTCTCTCTCTCTCTCTCTCTCTCTCTCTCTCTCTCTCTCTCTCTCTCTCTCTCTCTCTCTCTCTCTCTCTCTCTCTCTCTCTCTCTCTCTCTCTCTCTCTCTCTTTGTCTCTTTCTCTCTATCAGTCAGCTGAGTTCCCTAGCTTTACTATAACTCAGCCGATGTTAGTTTCGGTAAGAGGGGTTGCTGGCGGTGTGTTCTCTGCGCTGCTGACTCCCTAGCAATGGCGCTGTGGACGGGTCAAGTCTTATCCCCTTTTGTAGTCGCGGTAGCACTGATTTTGTTCGCCAGTGGCCCGCAGCCTGTATATTCTTGTCCAAGTCGGTGTTTATGTTTTCGCACTACGGTGAGATGTATGCATTTAAACCTGGAAACCGTACCTGCTGTTGCTCCGTCGACAACCATCCTGTAAGTAACATTACATTGTATCTAACGGGAAAAGTTAGTAGGCTATGGAGGGAACGGAATGAATGCACTGATTTCTGGAAGAGTCACATCAACCCAAGCGCTTTGAGATGGTTATACGATCTCTTATGTTTGTGTATAATAATTTAAACAGTTAGACGTGATCTAATATTTCCGTATCTAAACCACAGTTGAGAAAGCAAGATGAGAAGAGCTACTGTCATCTTTGGGACCAGACCACCATTCTGGTTGCATATTCAAAGTTGCAATGATGGAGTCTGGGAGTTTTGATCGTTTTTAAGTTCCTCGTCACATCGATTTAGTTTTGTAGGCTTATCTTATATGTATGCTTGTTCGTTATCTGTCTTGCATTGGTTTATTCAGTTGACTCACTAAAGAAAAACAATAACTTTTTTCAGCCTATAGGCTACCCACATTACGGAAAAGAGGTCAAAGGCTTCGTTGGACCTAAGAGCATTTTGTCGGTTGCACAGCCTTTGGAAGGGACGTGCCTTATTAAAGTTCCAAGACACCTTTGACGTCTGCCAGTGACTGAGCTAGGCCTACTGGTCGTTCTTTGGGGGGTTAGACAGCTATCGAAGTCAGCCACAGGAAAATGTCATGTGATGAAGTTGAATCAACGTGGAAAACTTTGCAAAAAGTAACCAACATAAAGGAATTTCAGGTTTGACCTAAATCCAATGACAGGGTGACATGTTTGTTTGATTTCACGTTGATTTCACGTTAGTTGACAACTCAACCAAATATAAATCAAAACTAGACGTTGAACTTATGTTGTTGGATCATATGGGGTATTGTAAAGCCTAATATAGTTCTCTGCATGTGAGCTTTGTGAGAAACTCCACCATGGGATGACCTTTCCTCCAAGCGCTTGCTGTTGGACTGCAAGTGGATGGCCCTTGACCAATATGGCTTAGTTGATTTCAAATCAAATGTTATTTGTCACATGCTCTGAATACAACAGGTGTAGACCATACAGGGAAATGCTTACTTACAAGCCCAACAATCAATGCTGTTTCTAAGAAAAAATAAGTGTTAAGAAAGTGTTTACTAAATAAACTGAAGTAAACAATAAATACAAAATATAAAATTATTAAAGAGCCACAATAAAATAATAGTAGCGGAGCTATATACAGGGGGTACTGGTACAGAGTCAATGTGCGGGGGCACAGGTTAGTCGAGCTAATTGAGGTAATATGTGCATGTAGGTAAAGGTAAATTGACTATGCATAGATAATAAACAGAGAGTAGCAGCAATGTAAAAATGGGGGAAGGGGTCAATGCAGATAGTCTGGGTAGCCGTTTAGTTAGCTGTTCAGGAGTCTTATGGCTTGGGGGTAGAAGCTGTTAAGAAGCCGTTTGGACCTAGACTTGGCGCTCCGGTACCACTTGCCATGCGAAAGCAGAGAGAACAGTCTATGACTAGGATGGCTGCAGTCTTTGGCAATTTGTAGGGCCTTCCTCTGACACCGCCTGGTATAGAGGTCCTGGATGGCAGGAAGCTTGGCCCCAGTGATGTACTGGGCCGTACGCACTACCCTCTGTAGTGGCTTGCGGTCGGAGGCCGAGCAGGTGCCATACCAGGCGGTGATGCAACCAGTCAGGATGCTCTCGATGGTGCAGCTGTATAACTTTTTAGGATCTGAGGACCGATGCCACATTATTTTAGTCTCCTGATGGGGAATAGGCATTGTCGTGCCCTCTTCACGACTGTCATGGTGTCTTTGGACCATGACAGTTCGTTGTTGATGTGGACACCAAGGAACTTGAAGCTCTCAACCTGCCCCACTACAGCCATGTCGATGAGAATGGGGGCGTGCTCGGCCCTCCTTCTCCTGTAGTCCACAATCATCTCCTTGTTATAGGTGATGTATAGGTTGTTATATTGGCACCACACTGACAGGTCTCTGACCACCTCCCTATAAGCTGTTATTATATTATCTATTCAGCATATTGCAAGGTAGTATTGTCATGGATGTGTCATTGGCTTCTTGGATAACCAGAGTAAAGGGTCGTAGGCAGGCATGGGTCTGTGTTAGAGGGTCAAACTGTGGTTTAAATATGTCTCAGATGAATGGAGGCACAGTTTGTGACCCTGGTGGCTTCAGCAGTAGTGGCACTTCTGCACTTCTTTGATAGGTCTTGATAGGTCCACTGGATGCAGCTAAAGACTGAAAGTGCCCGCGAACAGCCAGACAGAATACACACACACAGCTCTGAAACTCCAAAACAGTCCAATCTCTGGAATATGTGCCCTCTTGTTTTTAATTGACCCTTGTGATTTTGACACGTTTCCGAAACCTGCGTGCATCTGTGCAAATAAAGACCTTCAGGCAGGAAGCTGGGCACAAAGGAAAAACCCAGCCTTAACGACGGGCACAGTGTGCACAGAATTAGCTTCCCTAACATACACTACCAGTCAAAAGTTTGGACGCACCTACTCATTCAAGTTATTTTGAAACATATAAAATATGTTTTCATTTGTTTAATACTTGTTTGGTTACTAAATGATTCCGTATGTGTTATTTCATAGTTTTGATGTCTTCACTATTATTCTACAATGTGGAAAAGAGTAAAAATAAAGACAAAACCCTGGAATGAGTAGGTTTTGACTGGTACTGTATGTATGCAAGCTTCCAGGCCAGCCTCAAAGGGAGTCAATGGGCCAGACCTACAGCCACAGAGCACTGCCCTCCCTGCCAACTCTGCAAGATGCCCAGGACACGTCAACGTCCCCTCTGCCATGGGAACTGTTGGTTTGGTGTGCTGAGCCCCCTTCTTCTTCTTCTTCTTCTTCTTCTTCTTCTTCTTCTTCTTCTTCTTCTTCTTCTTCTTCTTCTTCTTCTTCTTCTTCCCTCTCCTTTGGATGCCTCTGAATCTGTCACTGTTGAGTGTTGTTCAGAGGGGGGCTGTGGAGGGCAAATCATGTGTCAGTTTGACACGTTTTTCATGCTCGCTGGGGTTTGAACTAAGCAGCCACCTGTCGCTTTGCCCCTGCCTGCCTGTGCTCAGTCTTGTCGGAACATGAATGCAGCTCAGCTAGCCTCTGCGACTCTCCCTGCCTTTCCATTATTCCACTGTAAATTGTGCACACAAGCCTGGCCTTCAGGGCTGCAAGGCACCTTTCAACAGAACTCTAGCACTCTTTTGAAGGAATGCTTGAATGTGGGGAATATTTGTCTCCCTGAATATGAAGTTGCAGATCACATTAAGCCTCATTAGACAGTAGTCAGTAGCTCCTTTGAAGGATAAAATGTAGTGTGTATTTTTGTGTGTGGTTAGAACCAAGTTATGACATCAGTCCTGTGCCTTGTACTTTATAGTGGCTTTATTGACCCTTATGGAGGCTAAAAATACAACATTTAGATTGAATCCCTTTCTCATAGCTTCACTCATTTCGGCCACAGTCCCAGGACCAAAACACTGGCCCCCCGACCTTGGGGTCAGCTGATTGCTGGCTGTGAGGGCTGGGGGGCAGAGGTGCCTGGGTTGTTAATGAAACAGGTGTTAGAGACAGGGGGTATTGTATATAGAGGTGTTTTTGGGGACATGCTGCTGGCTGGCTAGGCCCTGAAGGTCTGGGCTTTGCATTCCTCGTCCTCACCTGGCAGTGTGCCATCTCTGATGTGGAAATTCCTCCTTATCAGCATAGAGCACTGCCGTCAGATGTTCCACCAATAGGTTCCTCAGAGCTGTGGGAAGGTATTTTGTTATTGTTTGAAAGCATTTCCTCAACCTCTCTTTCTCCTTTCTCTGGCTCTCAATCTACGACGTTTGCCCATTTTCTCTCTCCACATCTCTTTTCTCTCTTCATTCACAGTATTCTCTCTTACTTTCTCCCTCTCGTTCACTCTCCCCGTTGTTCCCAGTTCTAATGTGGTGTCTGTGTCTAAATGTTCTGAGCCTAGTCAGCCTGCCCAGTGTGTGTGTAATGCTTGTTTCTCTACTAATGTCAATCTCGAATGAACTCAGGGACCCTGGCCCAATCACAAGGCTCTCAAAAAGTCAGTGGCTTCTGTGAGATAAGTATCTTATCTAAACGTGTCTCTTCCCATGGGAAAAGGGGAATAAGTTATTTTTCCCCAAAGTACACCCAGGACCGTGCTCGGTGCTACCGTTTTTTGTTTTGTTTTTACTCTCAGCGGTTTTCTTTCAGATTAAAGTGGACGTCTTTTTTCCCTCCCATATTTGATGGTCCACATTTATTTTTTAGCTGTTGTCTCGGAGGACTCTCTGTTTGAGGTATAATAGTAAATTACTGCCCTTCCTCTTTGTGACGATACTGCTGCACTCCTGCTCTGGGATTGTCAACTCTATTTTGTCAACCACTCTCCTGAATCCTCCCGTACAGGCCCACGGTTGTTGGTGCTAACTCTTCCGCTTGCTAACGCTGTGTAAAGACACATTTTAAGCTACAAAGACATAAGACCAATGTTCCCTCCAAGCTGCTCACAGGCACGCAGCTCCCCAGGGACAGCCGGGCAGAAGAAATATCAGTGTCACGATCGTCTATGGGTGAGAGGGAGGACCAAGGCGCAGCGTGTGCAAAATACATTCTCTTTTATTTAGAGAAAGGACAAACACGAAACGAACACTGAATACAAACTAAACAAAACAACAAACGACCGTGAAGCTAAATGACGTAAGTGCAATGACAAGCAACAAACGTTCAACATAGACAATTACCCACATTAACCTAATGCCTATGGGTGCCTTAAATATGGCTGCCAATCAGAGACAATGAATGACAGCTGTCTCTGATTGAGAACCCTTCAGGCAACCATAGACTTACCTAGACAACTACACTAGACACTGCCCCATACACATACAACACCCCTAGACACTACAAAAACACATACATTCCCCATGTCACACCCTGACCTAACTAAAATAATAAAGAAAACAAAGATAACTAAGGCCAGGGCGTGACAATCAGCCCAAGCAGAGAAGCACGAAATTGAACTTGACTCAACTTTCTAGAGTTTTAACTATGCAAGACTTAGTATGCAAAGCAAACTATGCAAGAGATTTTGTTGTAGGCAGAACGCATCGGCGTAGGATTCTATTGCATTGACAGGAGCGACTCAGGGCCGTACTCTACACAGACCGGTGTGCCATAACCAATCAGAGATGCAGTAGGCCTATATGCAATAGACCATTGCCATTCACTTTGAACTGGACTGTTGTTACAGCATGAGCGGTCATCAGTAGATGCAATGGGGGAGGGATTGCTTCCAGGAGCACAAAACATGTGCATTTCTAGACACATTTGAAAAGCCATTCAGGAAAATAGCTTTTTCTTTGTCTTAAAGGGGCAGTGTTGTATTTTGAGATGGTCTTGAATAAGCTAAGTAGCCAATAGGCAGAGGGTAGCATAATTTGTCTGATTCTTTGTAATAATGGTAGGGGAATAATTATGCATTTTGTAAATGGGTTTCTTGCATCAAACAACACAACAACATGTTCATGTCTGAAGAACAAGTGGATAAACAGGTTCATGTCAAGCCCTGCATGTTTTTTTCCAAAGTCTCATGAAATGTAGGCCGACATCGAATCACCACACATCGGCTGTTACTGTAGACGGAACGATAGAACAGCTATTTCCATATTAAAATGTTATGGGATGGATTTTCTCCATTGTTTTTTATGGTAGGCCACTCTGGTTGGCCTACATTAGGATCAAATAGTCACAGTAGCCTACTTGACCACTGTTAAAACTAACTTGAAGCGGGTACAGCCTCGGTGTTCATAGTAAACTTGTGCCAGAATTTTCACAACGTTCAAGTTTGCGCTCAGCATTCCTGAAATTTGCTCAGTGACACATTTTTTTGAGGGAACATTGCACAAGATGACAGCTTGTCTTACAATTGTGAGGTTTATGTGGATAATGTTTATGTGACATACTGCAGTGCATACAGGATTGTTATAGACTTTCCTTTTTGGTTCTTTCATAGTTAATGTCTTGTCTGAAACCTCACAAATGGCCTCTTGTTATTTATGTATGTATGTTTGTTTCTGTGTGTTGTCACATGTTCTGGCATCCACAGCAGAAATTTGTTAAACATGGTGAAAGTGAACCCTGATTATAAACACATGGGCAACGCCATGGCAACTGGGAGTCTGCCCGTTGTAAATGTGTCAATGTGCTAACTCATAAAGTGGCTAGTTATGGCCTTGGTTGCCTCTTTATGAAATGTTTAGTATTCAAATGGGCTCCTTTCTTGGTGTGTTTACTCAAACACCCTGTGGTGGATGTGGTGTTTTTTAACGATATAACTACAAACAAACCCTTGTGAAACTCTGTTCTGTAGTAGACTTGTAATAACATTAAAGGTAAAGGCCGGGATGAAACGTGAAGGCGCAGCCTTTGGTTCACTTTTACAGGCTATCAGAATTAATTTCACGTCAAAGGTTTTGCATTGTATCTTGGAGAATCGCTAAGTAGTTTAGTTTTTCACCGGATCTTCAGCAGAAAGGTGGTAGCTTACAGGAGCAGGATTAGGTCCTGGTTGATCTGAATGGACTGTGACAAGACAGACTGAGTGGTTAGAGGTTGAATGAGTGTCCACCCGATGAGTGAAGCGGGAGGTTCCTGGTGGGTGGGTTCAATGGGGGTGGGGTGGAAGTTGAACTGTGCAGCATACTACAAGGCAGGGAACATGCCATCTGTATAAGATGGTCTGGATTTGCGACTTTACATTTACGAGCCTCCCTAGTGCAGTCCTCAGAGCCCTACTGGGTAGATTTAATGGTAGTCGAGCAGGAATCAGAGGGTGACCTTTTTCCTCTCAATCCCTCCTTCATTTTCTCCCTTTATCTTCTCTATTTTGTGACATCGATGGCTTACAAGGCTGAGTGAGGGAGAGAGAGAGGGAGTCAGGGAGGGAGGGAAAAGAGGAGCTCCATTGTGTGGAATTTGCTGCAGTCAGGCTTTGCAAGGCGTTCAGTCTCTGCGGCATTATGGAATGCAAAGCCAGAAATCCCCAAAGCTCTGCTCATTTGCACAGGGAGATTGGGCCGAAGATAGTTCTTGAAAGGAACCCTCCCTGTCCCTCTCTTACTGTGGCTGTCCTACAGGGGTCGGGGGGAGGACAGCTCGGCTGCTGAATTCTAATGTTGTCCCAGCGGTTTTGCAGCATTTCTCACATAGCGTTGTTATAGCGTAATTGCAGGATTGTTAAACTAAGGATGTCTCCTAAAAGTCAGATTCTCCCACTGTGACTTGTTTAGGATTATTTTATGCATGTCCAGGGCTGTTCGTGCATAGTTGTTAATCATGCATGTCTATTTGCAGCCATGTTGTCGGTGAAGGGCCTCAGTGGAAGGAAATAGAGCTGAAGGGATACACTTTTTATGCCCTTGTAATGAATCTTTATAATGCTTAATAAGATCTTTGTGACTGTTGATAATATCGTTTCCTGGATAAAGACATCAAAGGATGTCAGATAGGGTTGGGTGGTAATTTTCATAGCTTCATATTGTTCCTGTACCATACCGGGGTAGACAGTATTACCGGCAGGGCACACAGTGGGCACTCTTTCTTTCTATAGAAATCTTCAAAGTAATGATGTTGGTTGTGAGATGAAAGCTTCTTTTTAGTAATAATACTTGTTCACGTTACACTTTACTACTTTAGATTCTACAAAACAACAAAATAATATAGTTGCTACCGAAAGCCAGGATAATCACTTGTCACTTGTACATAACTGCCGTGTTAAAATATTTCTTACTTCCTGTTGCAAGGCATTCTGGTACTTGCAGTCAGTAGCGTAATCCAATACTAACCAATACAACATAAATATGTTCATAGTTCTCTCAATCTCCATCACGTGAATTCTAAAACAATTAGTCTTGTACATATGTAAAGAACTGTAAATAAAAATATATTTTGATACAGCTCAATGAATTAACTGTAAACATTAACTCTGTAACCCAATAAAGTTACAACACTTTCCAAGTGGAAAAATATACATATATTAAGATTACTACAAGGTCCACTCCATTAAACTATGTGCGTGCGTGCGTACACGTAGGTGGAGTTGGATTTTTGGAGTAGCGGACACTGTTTAGTAGCATGATATCCTCGCCAGTCCCACTCCCATTCACAAGGGGACGATAGCAAAGTCTTTTATTTTTGTCTTTTCATTTTGTGAAAACAAGGAAGAGTTGCCTTCCCTTGCTAGTAATAGCTAGGCCTCCAGTGTCCAGTCACAAGCTCTGCTGGTCAGTTACTGCGTAGCAACCTAGCAGTGCCAAAGCCCTGGTCTGCCCTAGAAAGCCATTTTTTTACTGGTATTTTGGCCTCTAATATTGTCTTATGATCAAATTCAATCCCAAATGATGAATTATTGAAAAGTGTGCTACAAATTGAGATATTTCATTATATAGTGATCCACTACTACATTTGCCGTCACACAGGACAACGGGCTGACACTTACGGGCTGACACTTACCAATTACGGGCCAGGAGGCTACGAGGAGGCCCTTATGCACACTCTTTGCACTTGGTATTCACGTGGTATCCGGTATTGAGATCAACTTCATCTTGCAGGAGCGTTGGGTTGACTCTCTCAGGCAGGATAAAAACGACTACATCGGCCATGATCCTCACGGCCACTTTAACCTTGACCCTTAGCGATTATTTGGTGCCATTCAGCCCGGTTCAGCAATATGGCACGCATCAAATTCAAATACTTCCATCTTAATGTGCCATCGGGAGTTTGGATGAGAATACGTGGATGACGTCAGCGCTATCACTATCTACTGGTTTTAATATATACGGTAGTACCTAGCTGGCAGCCTGGCTAGCTGGCTTTAGCCTGGCTAAAAACATAGCAAGCAAGCTATCCTTTTTAGCTTCTCACATCTCCATGTGATATAATCAGATTTATAATTTTAAAAAATATGCCCAGCAAATATTCTTATACCTATGGGTGTAACCTAAAACATTATCCCAGATTGATATGCTGCTTGTGTATTCATTCCCATATGAGCTAAAAATAAAACACCATGTTTTGGTCATGGAGAAAAAGCACATATCTCGCAGCTGTTTTTACCAGTAGCCTTGAATCACTAGTTATTCCTTCCAAACAAAATACATTTGGGGGACTTCAAATATTGTTTGACAGTTGCTTATCAATGCAAAATAGGCTATTTTGATACATAGTGTCAGGACCCGGTGCGAGAAACAGTCACTAATAATCGTCAGAACCCAGAAGATGAGGCAGACACAGCAGTACTAGAGATGGTGGTTTAATAAAAGAACAAAATCTTCAGGCAAAGAAACTAAATCCACAATGTCCAAAAATAAAGCCAAGAGGCACAAAATGGAAATCCTCCAAAATACAAAAGAAACTCCACAAAGTGTTAAAAAACAGCAGGGAAAAACAAACCTCAAAAGACTACTCAAATAATACACAAGAACTAAACCAGAGAACCTCTGGAAAATCCAACAAGAGAAATATCTGTATAAAAAATAGCTTGGGCTGGGGCTGGGTGCTAACTTACAAACACTGAGCAAGGAACTGAGGAACACACAGGGTTTAAATACTAACAAGGGAATGACCTACAGGTGCAAACAATAATTAGAGCAAGAAAAACAAAAGGTACAAAAAAGGTGCAATGGGGACATCTAGTGACCAAAACCCGAACAGTCTTGGCCAAAACCTGACACATAGCTTATAGATCAGATCAAGGAACCACAACACTGTCCCCTCAGCTTTGTGGCACGGGAGTACGAGGAATGTCGGAGCGCTCTACAAGGAGCCGCCTCTTTTGTGACGAAAAACGACATGGAGCGCTACGCTCCGTCAGCTCCGTTTGCATATTCTGTGTAGACCCGTTTAGGCAGCAGGGTTGTTGATTTGGGCGGGATTGTCTTTGCTGTAACCAAGAAGCTTGATCTGGTATTTTCTTTTTTTGGGCGGTATTGAAAATCATATCGCCGGTATTTCAAAATACCCCAGTATACGGTATACCGCCCAAATGATGATGACACAATACCCTGATAGACTGTGGACGCTCCACCGGGCAAAAGACACAGCCTCCTCGTCTTTTTTATACTGCAGTATTCACACAGAGGTATTAAGAGAAAAGCTCCCAACCATGTTTGGAGATTGATATGGCCTTGTTCTTCTTTCAAGAAACAAGGTGGGGAGACTGCCATGTTGTTGTTTAACAAAGTATGAGTAATGCACGTCCAGAGAGAGTCATTGGCTGTCCAACTTGGGCATGTGTCAGAGAGCTAAACAATTCCCAGAGAGAGAGAGAGAGAGAGAGAGAGAGAGAGAGAGAGAAAGCGAGAAATCCACACATGGCACTCAGATGCTAGAGCTGGAGAAGTCCTAGCCAGGGAAGGCCCACTCCCTATTAGGGTTTGCATTGCACATGCCACAGAGCCTTTTTGCAATATTTTTTTGTGGATTGACAAAGACTTTTGCTAAATGGAGCTGTACCTATGTGGCCATGATGCCCAACATGCTACCCTACCCAGCAAATGCAAGGCCGACCTCTCCATTCTGACAGAGCAATTGGGTTTTGAAAAAGTTGTTGTCTGCCTGCTGTCGGTGGTAATCACAGCCGGCCCGGTTATCAGGCCCAGGGCTCTTATCGGCTTGGCCATTTGCTCAGTGGAATTTCCCTTGTGGAATGGTGGAGGCTGGATGGGCAGCCAACCAACAAGAACCCAGAGCACGGAACAGCATCCTGTTTCCAAGTGTTGTCACTGTGGACATTGTGTCACCTCTTGTCTCCTCTCCAGCACTGTGTTAACTCTATACAGCATGTGACAAAGCATGCATGATCTCACAAGATCTATGTTAAAGCTCCACCCTGGCTAAAGTCTCAAAGAAACATACTTATTTGGGAGGATTTCTCTTTTAAGGCTAAAGGCAGATACATTCATAGTTCTCACAGAGGAAAGCCTAGCTATTAGTTTACTTTATGGCTGTTTGAGCTGACAAGTCCTTAGCTTCTAAGCATTCTAGATAAAGATATTACATTTCTAACATACTGTATACTATATGCCGAATTGGGGAAGAATTTTCTCCCTGTGATATGTATTTCCATCATTCTTTCAAATGTGCTCTTGAGGGCTACAGCTGCTGAGCCAAGTGTTATATCCGCTTGAGTTCAAGTGCTGTGGTCTCTGTCTATGTTCTACTGGAGGACTGTAAAGTAGGATTTATTCCACTCCATAAGGTCTTAGTCAGTAGCACTACATGCCTGAATCTTCAACCGTGTGGTAGGAATCTGAAGGAATGGTTCATCTGTCAATGCCCATTAATCACTGGTGAGAGGACAAATGTCCCGCTTAGTTTATCCCATGTGTCAAGTTAAATTGCAGCCTCACTGCCCCAAGCGAAGGGTCCACTGTATAGCTTTCACAGATCAGTGATTACTTCAAGTAAGGAAGGATGGATGGATGGATAGATAGATGGATGGGTGGATGGATGGATGGGGATGGATGGGGATGGATGGATGGATGGATGGATGGGTGGATGGATGGATGGATGGGGATGGATGGATGGATGGATGGACGGATGGATGGATGGATGGATGGGGATGGATGGATGGATGGATGGGGATAGATGGATGGATGGGGATGGATGGATGGATGGATGGGGATGGATGGGGATGGATGGATGGATGGATGGATGGATGGATGGATGGGGATGGATGGATGGGTGGATGGGGATGGATGGATGGATGGATGGATGGGGATAGATGGATGGGTGGATGGGGATGGATGGATGGATGGATGGATGGGGATGGATGGGGATGGATGGATGGGTGGATGGGGATGGATGGATGGATGGATGGGTGGGTGGATGGGGATGGATGGATGGATGGATGGGGATGGATGGATGGATGGGTGGATGGGGATGGATGGATGGATGGAACATTGCCCATGGCTATATTTCCTTCTTCCTGCCTATCAATCAAAGGTCTTTACTGTTTGTCTATGTTTTATCTCTTTATAATCCATAAAGTTTTCCCCATATCACACTGAACAAAAATATGAATGCAATATGCAACAATTTCAAAGATTTTACTGAGTTACAGTTCATATGAGGAAATCAGTCAATTGAAATACATTCATTAGGCCCTCATCTATGGATTTCATATGACTGGGTATACAGGTATGCCTCTGTTGGTCACAGATACAGTACTTTTAGAAAAAGGTTGGGGTGTGTATCAGAAAACCAGTCTGTATCTGGTGTGACCACCATTTGCCTCATGCAGCGCGACACTTCTCCTTCGCATAGAGTTGATTTTGCTGTTGATTGTGGCCTCTGGAATGTTGTCCCACTCCTCTTCAGTGGCTGTGCGAAGTTGCTGTATATTGTTGGGAACTGTAATACGCTGTCGTACACGTCAATCCAGAGCATCCCAAACATGCTCAATGGGTGACATGTCTGGTGAGTATGCAGGCCATGGAAAAGCTGGGACATGTTTATCTTCCAGGAATTGTATACAGATCCTTGCAACATGGGACTGTGCATTATCACGCTGAAACATGAGGTGATGGGGGCGGATGAATGGCACGACAATGGGCCTCAGGATCTTGTCACAGTATCTCTGTGCATTCAAATTGCCATCGCTAAAATTTAATTGTGTTCATTGTCCGTGGCTTATGCCTGCCCATATCATAACCGCACCATCACCATGGGGGCACTCTGTTCACAACGTTGGCATCAGCGAACCGCTCACCCACACGATGCCATACACGCTGTCTGCCATCTGCCTTGTACAGTTGAAACCGGGATTCATCTGTGAAGAGCACACTTCTCCAGCGTGTCAGTGGTCATCGAAAGTGAGAACTTGCCCACTGAAGTCAGTTTGTGAAGAAATGATTTGGTTGTGCAAACCCACAGTTTAATCAGCTGTTCGGGTGGCTGGTCTCAGAGGTGAAGAAGCCGGATGTGGAGGTCCTGGGCTAGTGTGGTTACACGTGGTCTGCGGTTGTGAGGCCGGTTGGACGTACTGACAAATTCTCTAAGTCAGCTTATGCCAGATAAATTAACATTCAATTATTTGGCAACAGCTCTGGTGGACATTCCGGCAGTCAGCATGCCTAAAAACTTGAGACATCCGTGGCATTGTGTTTTGTGACAAAACTGCACATTTTAGAGCAATTTTCCCAACCGTGGGTACTTGGCCTATCCACAGGGGGTACTTGAGAAGACTTATGAGACCATAGGTCTACTGGTTAAATGTACATGAGGGGGTACTTCAGGGGTACTCCGGGCAGAGCAAAATTCATTTGGTGATATAGTAAGCCAAAAAGGTTGGGAACCACTGTTTTAGAGTGACCTTTTATTGTCCCCAGCACAAGGTGCACCTGTGTAATGATCATGCTGTTTAATCAGCTTATTTATATGCCACACCTGTCAGGTGGATGGATTATCTTGGCAAAGGAGAAATGCTCACTAACATTGATGTAAACAAATTTGTGTACAACATTTTTGACATTTCTGGGATATTTTATTTCAGCTCATGAAACATGGGACCAACACTTCACATGTAGCGTTTATATTTTTGTTCAGTATAAATGTATTCCCAGACAGCATGGACCTTGCTCTGTTATTATCAGTTCACCGATAAAGGCAGGATGGCACAGTTTATGTGTGTGGGCGCTGGGCGGTAGATCCAAGATACTTTCAGTTTGTTTTCCCTCTGGAGTCAAGCAAATGCATCTCAAAAGTTTGCACTGTATCAAAACTGTGTTGTGTTCAGGTTTCAATTTCCGACAGTATCTGCAGTGCCAAGTACGACAAGTCTGTTTCTGCTGCTACTTTGTGTTACTGTTCTCGGTCAAGGTGAGAAGTAGAATATTGTGCTAAAATGTTTTTGCTTCAGTGGCCTGATAAGCTTTGGAGGGGGAGCAGCGCCATCAAAACATGAACTTGAGTTAATGGACTCTGTCAATGAAACTTGTTCAAAAACCCTCCAATGAACATCAATAGGCAAAAAATAAGCACAATCTGAACAATCTCCTGCTGATGAAAGGTGCCTGTTTGCTGTGGAGTCAGACAGACATACAGACAGACAGACAGACAGACAGACAGACAGACAGACAGACAGACAGACTCAAGTAGCAAAGAACTGTTTATTGGAGTTCTGCCCGATATGTTCCTGTTGTTACTCCATGACCCTCCTCCACTTCCTTCCAGTCTTCTCACTACTCCATGACCCTCCTCCACTTCCTCCCAGTCTTCTCACTACTCCATGACCATCCTCCACTTCCTCCCAGTCTTCTCACTACTCCATGGTGATAAGCCACTGTGTCGAGCACTCTGGTTCCAGACGCTACTTTATCTGGCATGGTAAACTCATTTACTGCTGGGATCACAATGCCATATTGTTCGCCTGTTGTTTATCATAGTCAGACAAAAAACTGATGGCTATTTGAGGAAGGATATTTTCGGCCATTAATGTTAGAAGAATTACGCTCGTAAATGGTGAAGGTTTTGAATGTGAATTTGTAGGCCTACTAATTGTCTTCAGTGAAACAGTGATTGCAGGACTGCTGTTTAGATGCTACTGTGGGAATAATGGTCTCCCTCTGACCTTATCTGGCCTGATTGGGGTTTCTTGTGATCCACTCTGTTGGGAAACCCAGTCCTTCATACTACTATACTGTAATGGTAGGCTACACACACTTTAGGGGACAAGTACTTCTGTTGACAAAGGCATAATCCGTCCACCGCAATCAATAGAGGGTGTAGTCTACCTACCTGATACTGATATGTATCTGAGACCAACAGCCATAAAGTGCTCCCTTGGTATTTCAGCCCTGACTTATTTCTGCCCTTCCCTTTTCCCATAAATACTAAGGCCGGGGTGATACCAGTATCACATTATTTTTTCCATGGCAAAAATTAAAACACGAAGCAGACTTAAAATCTTTGGTCCTTTAAAAATTCTGCTGTATAAATACCGTGTGCTATAGCGTGGCAATTAAGTAAATGTGATTCTGGATGACAATATAATGTTTGTTTCCAACATTAGGGCTCTTTTCCTGAAGAAGTGAAATCCGTTTCGTGTTTTACTTCCTTGCCACGATACGAGCGAATCTCGCGATACTGGTATCGTCCCGGCCCTAATAAATACATACTATTTGGAGAATGTTGCTGTATGTCTATTTTGGACAGCGTTGTTGTAAGAAAGCTTTAGGGATTATCAGCCAAGTGCTTGGAGGAGAGAATGTGTGCTTGGAGGAGAGAATGTGTGCTTGGAGGAGAGAATGTGTGCTTGGAGGAGAGAATGTGTGCTTGGAGGAGAGAATGTGTGCTTGGAGGAGAGAATGTGTGCTTGGAGGAGAGAATGTGTGCTTGGAGGAGAGAATGTGTGCTTGATGGAGAGCTACACTTTGTCATTCGAGCTTTCCAACGTTTTTGTTTACTTCTTCACTCTGAGGGCACCCCATCAGTCCTTTCTCACAAAACACTTTTCAGCCCCCTTCGGCTGGTTCTAGTGTCTGGATCTTGTAACGCTTTCCTGGCTGAATCTAACACAAACACACACACACACCTCTACTTTCATGTTTGAGTTGTACAGGTACGTAGGTGCTGCCTGAACCAGCATGTAGCAGCCCCCAGAGCCCCTTGTCCCTCCACTCCTTCTCCTCTCTCCTCCTTCCTTCCCTGAGCCTGGAGGCTGCAGGTCAGCCCCTGTTCCAGCATGCCTTGGCAGAGTTCTGCACTACCTAACTCCCAGGTTGGCTGCTTGTAGATGGGTCTCCCCTTCAAGGCATACAACTTAAAGTCTTTCTTCACCAACAGTTAGCGTCCATCTATAAATCAAATCAAATCAGAGTTTATTTGTCACGTGCGCCGAATACAACAGGTGTAGACCTTACAGTGAAATGCTTACTTACAGGCTCTACAGGCTCTGTTAGGAAAGTGTGAATATCCATGGGCAGGGATGGGAGGTATGTAGAGTATGCATAGAAGTATGGCTGAAGAATGTTTCTACTGCTTCTGATGTATTTTGACAGGGAGGAGACTACTGTTGAGAAGTTGAGCTGTTTTGAAATCAGAAACGTTTCCTTTTGTCATTATTGCTTTGGGTATGTGGTCCGTTATGCGTGCATTTATTTTTCTATGCATTAATTGTATCGTAATATTAAGCACATTGCTTATATTTACAACAGATGTATAGCCTACCTGGCTGGCATGAAAATAAACCACGGGGAAAAGCGACCTCCATTTGCTATTTAAGTGCATATATTATGGTCCATTCGCGCTTACAGCCTACTACCATGTGTGCATTGCTGCTCTTATAATGTGAAGAAAAAGCCTAATAGTTTATTAACATTTTCAGCTCAACGTTCTGATCTGCTGCGTCAGCCACATTGCACCCAAAAGTTTTTTTGATGCTAG
This sequence comes from Salvelinus fontinalis, assembly GCF_029448725.1. Classification (NCBI taxonomy): domain Eukaryota; kingdom Metazoa; phylum Chordata; class Actinopteri; order Salmoniformes; family Salmonidae; genus Salvelinus; species Salvelinus fontinalis. Next base: position 13,862,213 of record NC_074680.1, on the reverse strand, counting down.
TGGTTGTATTAATTTGGGATCTATCGCATCCCACAACTCTCCCAGACTATGTTTGGAATATTTATTTCTCACACAGAATAGAATAGGTTGACCTCTGTACTATGGGGGATAGTAGATTGACATAGGCTAGTGCTTTTGCTGTTCGTTAGGCCTACTCATATTGTTGGCTGACACAAAGTAAATGTGGACAGTTCTTTCAATATCTTTTATATGCACCTCGGCATTGGATAAGGACGCGCACAGTTGCATCCCCGATGTGTCTGTCTTCACTTGTAGCCTGTGAGAAAGACCAGATCACGTGACAGAGAGCCGCGTGAGTGAGAGACGCTTCGGATTGCGCAGCACACTCAGGGAGAAGGGCACAACGCAGCACTCTGGGCCTCAAAAGGCAATGGAATTGTTTTAGGGTGCATTATGGCCACATAGGGGATGCCGCCGTTAAATTCGAGGCATTATCAAGTGCTTGTCAAATTGTGAACTCATGCCTTTCAAGTAACTTTAAAAAAAATCATTAGTCTCATCGTGCTGCCTTAAAATGTATTAAAAATCAAAACATATAGCCCAACATTTGTAGAACAAATGAAGTTACATTAATAACTCTACATTAAGCATATAGGAGTAGCTGTTTCTTTGTTAACCGCTTAATACAGAATAGCCGCATGTACGCACTCCATTAAATCGTTTGGAGAAAATATTTCTATTTTATTCAGCTTTGTTCAATTGTATTCTTCATACTATAAAATACTATAAAATAATGCCACGGAATTATAAGAAAATCTTGTCTGGTATGTGAACTAGTGTAGCTCACAGCCATATGGCATAGCCACATCAGGACCTAACATAAGGACAACTCAGATTATGTTATCCTTTTTTTCTGAAATTTAATACATTTTCTTCATATCATGCTTCTTTAGACCTGTCTAAAATAAATAATGGATTTATTGTGAATGTGAAGGGCTATATTACATGGATTTATAAGACTTTTTAAAATGGCTTGTGGGCTATGTGTGGAAACCAGGAAATGCTAAATGTGTTTATATTAATTAACGGTCCATTACTGTGAGACCGACAGTTATTTGCTTGACTTATTTGCTTGACAATCACCGACTGACAAAATGTTGTGACTGCCACAGCCCTAGTTATGACGGTTATTTTCTTTTCATGACGGTCTTCACCCATAACCGCCGGTTTTACGGTAATTGTGCCAGCCCTGAATGTTATGTTACTTGACTTTTGTTGAGTTTGAATGGGCTGTAGAAGTGTTTCTGATAGACGGTGAAAGGCGCTCAGCTGGCTTCCTGCTCCTCCTGCTCTACTCTAGCCAGTGGTGCACACAGCCTTTGTTGAGGCTCATATATGAAAGGAAGTGAGTATTTAAAAAGTTGGGCTCTATAATTGGATCCGTATGCAAGGATTTTACAGAGTGAGTGACACATAATGCATAAATCAAATCAATTCAGATTGTATTTGTCACATGCGCCGATTACAACACCTGACAGTGAAATGCTTACTTACAAGCCCTTAACCAACAATGCAGTTTTAATAAAATAACAAAAAAAAGTAAGAGATAAGAATAACAAATAATTAAAAAGCAGCAGTAAATAACAATAGCGGGGCTATATACAGGGGGTACCGGTACAGAGTCAATGTGCGGGGGCACCGGTGTTGAGGTAATTGAGGTAATATGTACATGTAGGTAGAGTTATTAAAGTGACTATGCACAGATAATAACAGAGAGTAGCAGCAGTGTAGACGGGGGGAGGGACAATGCAAATAGTCTGGATAGTCATTTGATTAGCTGATCAGGAGTGTTATGGCTTGGGGGTAGAAGCTGTTTAGAAGCCTCTTGGACCTAGACTTGGCGCTCATAGAACAGTCTATGACAAGGGTGGCTGGAGTCTTTGACGATTTTTAGGGCCTTCCTCTGACACCGCCTGGTATAGAGGTCCTGGATGGCAGGAAGCTCGGCCCCAGTGATGTACTGGGCCGTTCACACTACCCACCGTGGTGCCTTGCGGTCGGAGGCCGAGCAGTTGCCATACCAGGCAGTGATGCAACCCGTCAGGATGCTCTCAATGGTGCAGCTGTAAAACCTTTTGAGGATCTGAGGACCCATGCCAAATCTTTTCAGTCTCCTGAGGGGGAATATGTTTTGTTGTGCCCTCTTCACGACTGTCTTGGTGTGCTTGGACCATGTTAACTTGTTGGTGACGTGGACACCAAGGAACTTGAAGCTCTCAACCTGCTTCACTACAGCCCCGTCGATGAGAATAGGGGCGTGCTCGGTCCTCCTTTTCTTGTAGTCCACAATCATCTCCTTTGTCTTGATCAAGTTGAGGGAGAGGTTGTTGTCCTTGGACCACACAGTCAGGTCTCTGATCTCCTCCTTATAGGCTGTCTCATCGTTGTCGGTGATCAGGCCTACCACTATTGTGTCATCGGTAAACTTAATGATGGTGTTGGAGTTGTGCCTGGCCGTGCAGTCATGAGTGAGCAGGGTGTACAGGAGGGGACTGAACACGCTCCCCTGAGGGGCCCCCGTGTTGAGGATCAGCGTGGGAAATGTGTTGTTACCTGCCCTTACCACCTGGGGGCGGCCCATCAGGAAGTCCAGGATCCAGTTGCAGAGGGAGGTGTTTAGTCCCAAGGTCCTTAGCTTAGTGATGAGCTTTGAGGGCACTATGGTGTTGAACGCTGAGCTGTAGTCAATGAATAGCATTCTCACATAGTGTTCCTTTTGTCCAGGTGTGAAAGGGCAGTGTGGAGTGCAATAGAGATTGCAACATCTGTGGATCTGTTGGTGCGGTACGCAAATTGGAGTGGGTCTAGGGTTTCTGGGATAATAGTGTTGATGTGAGCCATGACCAGCCTTTCAAAGCATTTCATGGCTACAGACGTGAGTGCTACGGGTTGGCAGTCATTTAGGCAGATTACCTTAGTGTTCTTGGGCACAGAGACTATGATGGTCTGCTTGGAACATTTTGGTGTTACAGACTCAGACAGGGAGAGGTTGAAAATGCCAGTGAAGACACTGGCCAGTTGGTCAGCAAATGCTCGGAGTACACGTCCTGGTAATCCATCTAGCCCTGCGGCTTTGTGAATGTTGACCTCTTTAAAGGTCTTTAATCACATCAGCTGCGGAGAGCGTGATCACACAGTCGTCCGGTACAGCTGATGCTCTCATGCATGTTTCAGTGTCACTTGCCTCGAAGCGAGCATAGAAGTTATTTAGCTCGTCTGGTAGGCTCGTGTCACTGGGCAGGTCTCAGCTGTGCTTCCCTTTGTAGTCTGTAATAGTTTACAAGCCTTGCCACATCCGACGAGCGTCGGAGTCTGTGTAGTCTTGTATTGGCGCTTTGCCTGTTTGATGGTTAGTCGGAGGGCATAGCGGGACTTCTTATAAGCTTCCGGGTTAGAGTCCCGCTCCTTGAAAGCGGCAACTCTACCATTTAGCTAAGTGTGAATGTTGCCTGTAATCCATTGCTTCTGGTTAGGGTATGTACATACAGTTACTGTGGGGACGACGTCCTCGATGCACTTATTGATAAAGCCAGTGACTGGTGTGGTATACTCCTCAATGTCATCAGAAGAATCCCTGAACATATTCCAGTCTGTGCAAGCAAAACAGTCCTGTAGTTTAGCATCTGCATCATCTGACCACCTTTTGATTGACCGAGTCACTGGTGCTTCCTGCTTTAATTTTTGCTTGTAAGCAGGACTCAGGAGGATAGAATTATGGTCAAATTTGCCAAGTGGAGGGCGAGGGAGAGCTTTGTACGCATCTCTGTTTGTAGAGTAAAGGTGGTCTCAAGTTTTTCCATCTGGTTGCACATTTAACATGCTGATAGAAATTAGGTCAATCTGATTTAAGTTTCCCTGCATTAAAGTCCCTGGCCACTAGGACCGCCACCTCTGGATGAGCGTTTCCTGTTTGCTTATGGCGGAATACAGCTCATTGAGTGTGGTTTTAGTGCCAGCATCGGTCTGTGGTGGTATGTAGCCAGCTACAAAAAATACAGATTAAAACTCTCTAGTTAGATAGTGTGGTCTTCAGCTTATCATGATATACTGTACTTCAGGCGAGCAAAACCTTAAGACTTCCTTAGATTTTGTGCACCAGCTGTTGTTTACATATATGCATAGGCCCCCGCCCCGTGTCTTACCAGAGGCCGCTGTTCTATCCTGCCGATAGAGCGTATAACCTGCCAGCTGTATGTTAATAACGTCGTTCAGCCACGACTCGATGAAACATTATATATTACAGTTTTTAATGTCCTGTTGATAGGATATACGTGCTTTCAGTTCGTTCCGTTTATTTTCCAGCGATTGAATGTTAGCTAGCAGGACGGATAGCAAAGGCAGATTAGCCACTTTGTCACCTGATCCTCACAAGGCACCCTGATCTCTTTCTGCAAAATCTTAGTTTCCTTCTCGAGCGAATGGCGGGGATGAAGGCCTGTTCGGGTGTTTGTAGTATGTCCTTCCGTCCGTCTCATTAAAGAAAAAACTCTTTGTCCAATTCAAGGTGAGAAATTGCTGTTCTAATGTCCAGAAGCTCTTTTCGGTCATAAGAGACGGTAGCAGCAACATTATGTACAAAACAAGTTTACGAGCATCGCGAAAAAACTAACAAAATAGCATGGTTTATTAAGAGCCGATAAGACGGAAGCCATTCCCTCCTGCGCAATCTTTACCCAAATCTTTGTATAGTTTTTATGATTTGGTCTTTGGTGACTGTTGTGCCAGTGGTAACTAGGGCTGGGCGTTATGGCCAAAATATCATATCACGGTATTTTTCACATTTTTGACGTATGACGATATTTGACGGTATTTTATGTTTTTGAAAAATCGAAGTCCTAAATTTGCTTTATGAGTAATGCGTGACCCTACTGGGGCAACACATACATTCTAAGTGATTTAAATGTGTCTTTCTCCATTCTGATTGTTTTGTACTGTTAATTTCAACTTCAACCCAAAAATAATTCTTACATTTCCAAAAATGTCTGCATTTCTTGCACTCATTTGAGATAATTTCCACACTGCCACGTGGGGCTGCACGATATGGTCCAAAGAAAAATGGGCCTTATTTCTAACCAAATGTTGCAATTTAGATCAAAACACTTCGGTGAACTGTTGGAATCATGGAAATATAATTTTTGTTCTAATTCTAGAGTTAGAATATAAATAATTGTGGGCACTTTGAATACAGTGTTGTTTGACATGACAACAAATGAAATTGGCAGGGAGGAGTTATTGTAAAAGGGTAGGAGCCAAAGTGTTGGTCAGTGTTTACTTGGAGACCCTATAATCTTTGGCTACATTAAATGTTTCTTCATGTAGCCAACATATTCATGCCTCACCTATTCCTCTTTGATTTAGAAGATACTGTTGTACAAACAACATACCAACTTAGGCCTACACCGGCACTGTTATTAGGCTGTATTAGCAAGCTACGTTTGGTCTGACTCAGTACATTTATTAGCTAGCTAGCTAGCCAGCTAACTCGTGATTAGCAATATTGGCTAACACGATTTAGCTAAAACTTTCTAAAAAAATACAACTAGCTGTTTGCAGATGTAAGAAACACAAACTAATAGTGTAATTATAGAACGCTTGTGTATTTATATTAAAAAACAAAGTGGAAACATCGTTGTTATCAACATTGTTGCATGTGGCTCATTGACCATGCAGACTGAACGGCAAATGTCTCCAGGATTGCCAGGTCAAGCTAAAAGTTTTAGTCCATTGACTACTCAAAACCCGCCCACAAGTTCTGAAAACAGCAAGAGAGGAGTTGGCACATTTACATGCTGACCAGACCGGACACATCTGGATTTAGAAATCCATGTTATTCAATTATTGCACCAACACTGCTCGCGCGCGCCAAAAACAGTCTGCGTTGCCAAGGGCTAAAATAGAAGTCATTCCTATTTCTGACGCAGATCACGCTGAAAGTCCTGCCTCTCTCATCTCCTCATTGGTTTATAGAAGCAGGTACCCACGTGCCATATCCTCATTGGTTAAACCTACGTGGGTGATTGAAAGATGAACTGTTTTGCCGGTCGTCGTAGTAATACTATGAAAGTTTAGATGCCAATCACCATATAAGTTCAAAGATGAAAAAGCCCGGAAGGAGGAGAGATGACTAGAAACAATTCGGTTGACCATTTTATGTGTGGATTAATTGTCAGAGTAGAGGACCTTGTGCATTTCAGGTAAAATAACAACTCAATGGTTATATCCCAGGACAAATTAGCTAGCAACAGCAAGCTAGCTAAATAGGACAAATTAGCTAGCATGTGCAAGCTAGCTAGCTAAATTGCCATACATGTTTAATGCTTTTCGACCTGTCCCCAGTAATTGGTTCAGAGTTTGTTTTGATATTTTAACCTGCCTGTCGTGATCGCGTTTGGTGTGGGGGAACAAAATCAATTTATGCACGATGGCGCACGCGCACAGCCGGTTTGGGTTCCATGTTAGCCAATAAACCCTTTTTCAATAACGTTATCGAGCAAAAAGTCAATATGACTTAACTTCTAACGACCTAAGGAAGCAAAATTCGGTTTTCCATACAAATAATTATTATTGTGAGCTAATGTGACTAATAAAGGAATTTGAATGTCGCAAGAGAAATTATCATTCACCCTTATTATATTCTGACAATTGGACCGTTATTATGTGCCAGATTTTAAGCCTATAAATCATTTTAAATGGCCTATTTGCGAGATTGACTTGTCATTTCAATAGGCATAGGCTAGGGCTACTGACTAAAATCTGGGTATATGATTGAAATTCAACATTGACATGGTTTGGTTAGCAACATACAGGTAGCCTATAGCCCTTGATAGGCCTACATCTCATGTTAGATAGCCTACAATAGCCTAGGCAAGATGTAAGATGATCGATTTAGCAACTTGCTTAGTTCAAATTGACAGACTAATTTACCCAAAATGAATAGCTAGGCGATTTTGAGGTAAGAAGTTTTTCCGTTGCCCAATAGCCTGCTGGAATGGTGTCGTAATTTCAATCACTGAATCAAATATGAATAATATGGATATGAACTGATTAGGCGTATGCTTGTCAACAACAGCCAGTGTTTTTTTTGTACCTGTAGCCTGACTGACTGTTACTTTCAATCTACCCTACCGGTCAAAGGTTTTAGAACACCTACTCATTCAAGAGTTTTTCTTTCTTTTGACTATTTTCTACATTTTAGAATAACAGTGAAGACATAAATATTATTAAATAACACATATGGAAAAGTGTAGTAACCAACAAAGTGTTAAACAAATCAAAATATATTTTATATTTGAGATTCTTCAAATAGCCACACTGTCACGTCCTGACCATAGAAAGCCTGTATTTTCTATGGTAGAGTAGGTCAGGGCGTGACTAGGGGTTTTAGTCTAGTTTATTATTTCTATGTGGGGTTCTAGGTTTAATTTTCTAATTGGGGATCATATTTAAGTTGCATTTTTCCACCTGTGAGTAATGGGATATTGTTTATGTTTAGTTGCCTGTTAGCACTGCATTGTCGTCACGGTTCGTTTATTCTTTATTGTTTTATATTTGCTTAAGTTTTACTTTATTTATTTAAAGGATGTGGAACTCGAAGTACGCTGCGCCTTGGTCCGATGTCACGATCGTGTGGAGGATTGACGGACCAAAACGCAGCATTAGGAAAATAAGCCATCTTCCTTTTTATTATGAAGAAGGAGAACCGAAAACAAAACACTATTACAAAACTAACAAAACAAACAAACGACCGTGAAGCTATGAACGTAGTGCACATACAGGCTACAAACGTATAACATAGACAATTACCCACATCAAACGAAAGCCTATGGCTACCCTAAATATGGCTCCCAATCAGAGACAACAGAAATCAGCTGTCTCTAATTGGGAACCCATTCAGGCAACCATAGACAACTACACCAACATAGACACAGCTAGACACATACACTAAACACAAACCCATACACTACACCCAACACCCCCTTTTCCATATAACCACCCAAAACCGATAAAACACAAATATTCCCCATGTCACACCCTGACCTAACTAAAATAATAAAGAAAACAAAGAATACTAAGGCCAGGGCGTGACATCCGACCATCATTTTTACGAACAACATGACACAACCTTTGCCTTGATGACAGCTTTGCACACTCTTGGCATTCTCTCAACCAGCTTCACCTGGAATGCTTTTCCAACAGTCTTGAAGGAATTCCCACATATGCTGAGCACTTGTTGGCTGCTTTTCCTTCATTCAACAGTCCAACTCATCTCAAACCATCTCAACTGGGTTGAGGTCGGGAGATTGTGGAGGCCAGATCATCTGACGCAGCACTCCATCACTCTCCTTCTTGGTCAAATAGCCCTTACACAGCCTGGATGTGTGTTGGGTCATTGTCCTGTTGAAAAACAAATGATAGTACCACTAAGCCCAAACCAGATATGTTGACTTATCGTTGCAAAATGCTGTGGTAGCCATGCTGGTGAAGTGTGCCTTGAATTCTAAATAAATCACAGACAGTGTCACCAACAAAGCACCCCTACACCATAACACCTCCGCCTCCATGCTTTACGGTGGGAAATACACATGCAGAGATCATCCGTTCACCCACACCGCATCTCACAAAGACACAGCGGTTGGAACCAAAAATCTCCAATTTGGACTCCAGACCAAATAACACATTTCCACTGGTCTAATGTCCTTTGCTCATGTTCCTTGGCCCAAGCAAGTCTCTTCCTCTTATTCATGTCCTTTAGTAGTGGCTTCTTTGCAGCAATTCAACCATGATGACCTTATTCACACAGTCTCCTCTGAACAGTTGATGTTGAAATGTGTCTGTTACTTGAACTCGGTGAAGCGTTTATTTGGGCTGCAATTTCTGAGACTGGTAACTCTAATGAACTTATCCTCTGCAGCAGAGGTAACTCTGGGTCGTCCTTTCCTGTGGCGGTCCTCATGAGAGCCAGTTTCATAGCGCTTGATGTTTTTGCGACTGCACTTGAAGAAACTTTCAAAGTTCTTGACATTTTCCTTATTGACTGACTTAAATGTCTTAAAGTAATGATGGACTGTCGTTTCTCTTTGCTTATTTGAGCTGTTCTTGCCAAAATATGGAATTGGTCTCTTACCAAATAGGGCTATCTTCTGTATACCCCCCTACCTTGTCACAACACAACTGTTTGGTTCAAACGCATTAAGAAGGAAATAAATTCCACAAATGAACTTTTAAGAAGGCACACCTGTTAAAAGAAATGCATTCCAGGTGACTACCTCATGAAGCTGGTTGAGAGAATTCCAAGAGTATAAAAAAGCTGTCATCAAGGCAAAGGGTGGCTATTTGAAGATTCTCAAATATAAAATATATTTCAATTTTTTAACACTTTGTTGGTTACTACATGATTCCATATGTGTTATTTCATAGTGTTGATGTCTTCACTATTATTCTACAATGTAGAAAATTGTAAAAATTAAGAAAAACCTTTGAATGAGTAGGTGTTCTAAAACTTTTGACCGGTAGTGTAATGCATTCTATTAAAAAGCTGATTGGCAATTGTGATAGAACTGTGATCATGATCACAATTTATAACTTCCAATTTCATGAACTAAACATGGCTATTAATAATTGCATAATAACACAAGGCTACACAACAATAAACTGAAGTTATAATATAACCTATTTATTAAATCCAGTGGTGTAAAGTTCTTAAGTAAAAATACTTTAAAGTACTACTTTAGTTGTTTTTTTGGAGGGGTATCTGTACTTCACTATTGATATTTTAACTTTTACATTTACTTCACTACATTCCTAAAAGAATGATGTACTTTTTACTCCATACATTTTCCCTGACACCTAAAAGTACTCGTTACATTTTAAATGCTTAGCAGGACAGGAAAATGGTCCAATTCCCACACTTATCAAGAGAACATTCCTGGTCATCCCTACTGCCCTAATAAGGAAGCCTCGAGCTATTGCTCGTCTGAGGTAGAGTTTCTCATGGTAAGCTGCAGACCACATTACCTACCGAGAGAGTTTTCTGAACCCTGTAGCTGTACACTGACCTGTTCACTGGACGTGCTACCTTGTCCCAGACCTGCTGTTTTCGACTCTCTCTCTCTACTGCACCTGCTGTCTCGAACTCTGAATGCTCGGTTATGAAAAGCCAACTGACATTTACTCCTGAGGTGCTGGCCTGTTGCACCTTCTACACCCACTGTGATTAGTATTATTTGATCCTGCTGGTCATCTTTGAATGTTTGAACATATTGGCCATGTACTGTTATAATCTCCACCCGGCACAGCCAGAAGAGGACTGGCCACCCCTCAGAGCCTGGTTCCTCTTTAGGTTTCTTCCTAGGTTCCTGCCTTTCTAGGGAGTTTTTCCTAGCCACCATGCTTCTACATCTGCATTGCTTGCTATTTGGGGTTTTAGGCTGGGTTTCTGTGTAGCATTTTGTGACATCAGCTGATGTAAAAAGGGCTTTATAAATACATTTGATTAATTGATTATGCTAACAAGCTAGCAAGAAGTTGCTGGCACGAAGACCGCACTCAATGAGCTGTATTCCGCCATAAGCAAAGAGGTAAAAGCTAATCCAGAGGCGACGTTCCTAGTGGCCGGGGACTTTAATGCAGGGAATCTTAAATCCGTTTTACCAAATTTCTATCAACATGTTAAATGTGCAACCCGAGGGGGGAAAAAACTCTAAACCACGTGTATTCTACACAGAGAGACGTGTACAAAGCTCTCCCTCGCCCTCCATTTGGCAAATCTGACCATAATTCTATCCTCCTGATTCCTGTTTACAAGCGGAAATTAAAGCAGGAAGCACCAGTGACTAGATAAATAAAAAAGTGGTCAGATGAAGCAGATGCACAGGACTGTTTTGCTAGCACAGACTGGAATATGTTCCGGGATTCCTCCAATGGCATTGAGGAGTACACCACATCTGTCATTGGCTTCATCAATAAGTGCATCGATGACGTCGTCCTCACAGTGACTGTACGTACATACCCCAACCAGAAACCATGGAATACAGGCAGCATCCGCGCTAAGCTAAAGGCTAGAGCTGCCGCTTTCATAGAGCAAGACTCGAACCCGGAAGCTTATAAGAAGTCCCGCTATGCCCTCCGACTAACCATCAAACAGGCAAAGCGTCAATACAGGACTAAGATTTAGTCGTACTACACCGGCTCTGACGCTCGTCAGATGTGGCAGGGCCTACAAACCATTACAGACTACAAAGGGAAGCACAGCCGAGAGCTGCCCAGTGACACGAGCGTACTGGACATGCTAAACTACTTTTATGCTCGCTTCGAAGGCAAATAACACTGAAACATGCATGAGAGCACCAGCTGTACCGGACGACTGTGTGATCACGCTCTCCGCAGCCGCTGTGAGTAAGACCTTTAGACAGGTCAACATTCACAAGGCCGCAGGGCCAGACGGATTACCAGGACGTGTACTGCGAGCATGCCCTGACCAACTAGCAAGTGTCTTCACTGACATTTTCAACCTCTCCCTGTGCGAGTCTGTAATATCAACATGTTTTAGCAGACCACCATAGTGCCTGTGCCCAAGAACACTGAGGTAACCTGCCTAAACGACTACCAACCCGTAGCACTCACGTCTGTAGCCATGAAGTGCTTTGAAAGGCTGGTCATGGCTCACATCAACACCATCATCCCAGAAACCCTAGACCCACTCCAGTTTGCATACCGCACCAACAGATCCACAGATGTTGCAATCTCTATTGCACTCCACACTGCTCTTTCACACCTGGACAAAAGGAACACTATGTGAGAATGCTATTCATTGACTACAGCTCAGCATTCAACACCATAGTGTAGCTCATCAATAAGCTGGGGACCCTGGAACTAGGTGCCTCCCTCTGCAACTGGATCATGGACTTCCTGACGGGCCTCCCCCAGGTAGTAAGGGTAGGTAACAACACATATGCCACGCTGATCCTCCACACAGGGGCTCCTCAGGGGTGCGTGCTCACCCCGTTCCTGTACTCCCTGTTCACTCATGACTGCACGGCCAGGCACGACTTCAACACCATCATTAAATTTGCCGATGACACAATAGTGGTTGGCCTGATCACCGCAACAACAAGTCAGCCTATAGGGGGGAGGTCAGAGGCCGTGTGGTGCCAGGACAACAACCTCTACCTCAACGTGATCAAGACAAAGGAGATGATTGTGGACTACACGAAAAAGAGTACTAAGCATGCCCCCATTCTCATCGACGGTGCTGCAGTGGAGCAGGTTGAGAACTTCAAGTTCCTTGGTGTCCACATCACCAACAGACTAACATGGTCCAAACACACCTATTCTCCCTCAGGAGACTGAGGGGATTTGGCATGGGTCCTCAGATCCTCAAGGGGTTCCACAGCTGCACCATCGAGAGCATCCTGACTGGTTGCATCACTGCCTGGTATGGCAACTGCTCGGACTCCAACTGCAAGGCACCACAGAGGATAGTGCGAACGGCCCAATACATCACTGGGGCCAAGCTTCCTGCCATCCAGGACCTCTATACCAGACTGTGTCAGAGGAAGGCCATAGAAATTGTCAAAGACTCCAGCCACCGTAGTCATAGTCTGTTTTCTCTGCTACCACACGGCAAGCGGTACCAGAGCGCCAAGTCTAGGTCCAAGAGTTTTCTAAATAGCTTCTACCCCCAAGCCATAAGACTCCTGAACACGTAGTTAAATGGCTACCCAGACTATTTACATTACCCCCCCCCCTCCCCACCACTGCCACTTTCTGTTGTCATCTATGCATAGTCACTTTAATTAACTCTACCTACATACACATACTACCTCAACTAACCGGTGTCCCTGCACATTGACTCTGTACCGGTACCCCCCTGTATATATTGCTATTTTTTTTACTGCTCCTCTTTAATTACTTGTTACTTTTATCTCTTATTCTTATTCGTATTTTTTTTTTTAACTGCACTGTAGTTTTTAAGTAAGCATTTCACTATAAGGTCTACACCTGTTGTATTCTGCGCATGTGACTAATTTGATTTGATTTGATTTGCCTCTGATCTGGTGTACTCACTAAACACACACGCTTATTTTGTAAATGTTGTACATGAGTGTTGGAGATAGCCCCTGGCTATCCATAAAGAAAAAGAAAAAAAGAAAATGGTGCCGTCAGGTTTGCTTAATATAAGGAATTTAATAATAAGGAATTTGAAATGATTTGTTCATTCTCTTTTGATTATTATGTATATTTTAAACAAAATACTTGTAGACTTTTACTCAAGTAGTATTTTACTGGGTGACTTTCACTTTTACCTGAGTAACTTTCTATTAAGGTATCTTTACTTTTACTCAAGTATGACAATTGGGTACTTTTCCCACCACTGATTAAATCAATTTGAAAACCCCAGATAGGCTACACAAGTGTCACAAATTGATTTGCAATGACTCCAGTGATATCGTAATTTCAACATATTTATTGTATAAAATGGTAGGCTACAGTAGCCTACATAGGTATATAAATGAATAGGCTAATCGATGGCCAACAGATGCAAATGTATCATTCTCCACATGTAATGTCATTTTCATTGTGGACTTTTTCACATAACAGCTGCGCTCGAGACCCAAGAACTGAGCATGCGTAAAAACCTTACGCTCATACGGTTTTCCATAAACAAGATGATTTTAGAATGCAGTTTAAACCACCTCCGAGCAAATGTATCTAATGCGCTTTAGAACACCTAAAGTCGTGTTCCTGTTGGCCCCGTTATTTCTTGACACGTATCAGATCTAGTGCGTTAATATGTGTTATGGAAAAAGGGTTTGGAAATAGGTGTCTCTGTAAGGACAATCTAAATAGTCTACCTACACCTGGTCAAAAGTTGTCACGAAGTGGAAGGTCCTGCTCTGTCTCCTCTCACTCACATGACTCAGCTGCCTGCTGCAGCACTCAGTCTCAAAGCACACACACCCCTCCAGCCCTCCCCCTCCCCACCACTCACTCACTCAGCCTCTCTCTCTCTCTCTCAATTCAATTCAAGGGGCTTTATTGGCATGGGAAACATGTGTTAACATTGCCAAAACAAGTGAGGTAGACAACACACAAAAGTGAAACAAACAATACAAATTAACAGTAAACATTACACATACAGAAGTTTCAAAACAATAAAGACATTACAAATGTCATATTATTGTAACGACCCTGTGTTTATAAGCGCGGAAATCGACTCTGCCGCTTGAGCATGCTTTTGCGGCACAGTTGATAGCGCGCCGGACTTCGGGCTAGAAGGTCGAGGGTTCGAGACCTGCTCTCTGCCTGTTTCATTACATTATATATATACAGTGTTGTAACAATGTACAAATGGTTAAAGCACACAAGTTAAAATAAATAGGCATAAATATGGGTTGTATTTACAATGGTGTCTCTCTCTCACTCACCCAGCAACAAGCTGCTTGATAGTCAGCAACAAGATGCTTGATAGTCAGGAACAAGATGCTTGATAGTCAGCAGCAGCAGGTCACAGTGAAATATATATTTGTAAGAAATTTCCATGGCGGCCGCAGTGCAATTTAGGAGAAGCCAAAAAACCCGAACCCGCGATCAATATATTTTTACCCACAACATTGTTTTCAAAGTAGCCCAATTATGCGGGAAAATGATAAACAACCCTAAGTGTCTCATTGTCAAGCAACAGGAAATGCGCTCCTTGAGTGACAGGGGGCCTGAGCTAGATCTGGTTGGAAATCGGCATGGAGAGAGAGGGAGGGAGAGAGATGCATTGCATTGGCAATGTTAACATATGTTTCCCATGACAATAAAGCCCGTTGAATTGAATTGAGAGGGCGGGAGAGGGATTACTCAAGTAGCGGTGTAAACCGTAAAACTGGTCGTTACACACGGCATATCACATTTAACAAACCATACATTCAAATACCGTTATACTAGGTAAAGTAAAAACCCAAACCAGTCCTTGCATCAATACCGGTATATAGTAAAATACAGTATACCACCCAGCCCTAGCACTGGTAACTAGTAGGGCCGGGATGATACAGGAAGCTGACCAAACTCTTGAAAACAGGAAGCAGAACGAACTCTTCGGTCCTTTAAAAAGCTGCTGTATGTAAAATATATTGTGCTATAGCTTGGCAATTAAATAAATGTGACTCTCGATGACAACATAATGTTTGTTTCCAACATTAGGGTTGTTTTTCTAAAGAAGTTCAATCCGATGCGTGCTTTGTTTCCTTGCCACGATACTAACGAGTATCGTGATACTGGTATCATCCCAGCCCTAGTAACTAGGCAACATTAATGCAAAGCAAATATAGAACAAATGTGAATAAGAATCCCATGTTTCAGATGGAATTCACAGCACTGAAAAGTACACTGTCTTAGAGAAGACCATGTCAGCAAAGGTGAAAGAATGGACACAGAACTCGCATCTTTACTGACAAAGTAGAAAGACAGTTTGAATGCTTGAAATTCTTCATCAGTGTTCTATTCCAATCATTTGACTTTACTCCCAGTTACCCCACTCAGCAACACTTAGAGAAGTTGCCATTGGAATTACTCTGTTAGTGGAGCATGTGGGCGTATTGTGACCTGGAGGTAGTCAATGAATGTTAAGGTCATTAAGGAGTAGCTGATTAGTGAGTGATTTTTATTACTCATGGTTGAATGTAGGTAGCTGGGGGATTGATTTAGCATTCTGTCTCCTACATTTAGAGATAAAGGATATCTGTGTTGTGACTCCAACTATCGGGTAAGACCTAGATGCAGACAACGTCGAATTAACAATGGTTTAATAATCCAACAGGGGCAGGCAATAGACAGGTCAAGGCAGGCAAGGGTCAATAAACCAGAGGTGGGGCAATGGTACCGGACGGCAGGCAGGCTCAGGGTCAGGCAGAGTGGTCAGGCAGGCGGGAGACTGGGAAAATCAGGAGAGAGACTGGGAAAATCAGGAGCTGAGACACAAAAATGCTGGTTGACTTGACAAACAAGATGAACTGGCAACAGACAAACAGAGAACACAGGTATAAATACACAGGGGATAATGTGGAAGATGGGCGACACCTGGGGGGGGGTTGGAGACAATCACAAAGACAGGTGAAACAGATCAGGGTGTGACACCAACACCATCTTGTCTTGCCTCTGTTACTGTGGCTGGACTCTGTCTTCTGGACTGGGTTGTTATGGTCCTTGTTGCTAGGGTTTTGTTTTGCAGCAAGGCTATCTGCTCTTTGTTCTAAACACTCAGTTATGGCCCGTCTGAGGGCAGTGACTTGTATGACAATGTAATGTAATGACAGGAAAATAGGACTAATTTCAAGGCAGCAGCAACAAACCCTAACTTGTCTCTTGTACCCCTCAGTATGTCCTTCATATGGATAGCTGGTTCCACTTACAGAGCGTTTTATCTCTCCTTCTTATGAAAATACATTTGGCAAATTACTCAGTTGAAGGTCGAATGACTTAAGAGGCTAAGTTCCACAAGCAAAACTCCACTGTTTAGAAATGTTCCCATTTCACTGAATGAGACAACGTGTGTCTAGCTCTAAATGCCATAGGTAGTTTGAAAATAAGTACTTAACCCTATTATGGCCTACCTACCTCGTTTAGTTACAAACCAAATTGTGTTTTAGTGACGTGTTAGAGGCCTATCAGGATACGTTATTTGTCATAATGGACATGAGTGGTTAGTGTCATGACATGATTTCATCACTTTATAATGAGCGGATCGAGTGAACTGATAGGCTACTAAACTCCCTCGTCTCCTTGACAGCCATGACAAATCTCTTCATCGTTAGCTTTAGTAAACCAATCCCCATTCTTACACCTTCACGAATGGCATTCCTGTGATATGAATCATGTGACTATTATTCATGCTTTATAATAAACACTGTTGGTGGAGATTCCTAAGGGGTTCGGATACACATGGAATATACTGAAGTATATTGTAATCATTGTATCAGCCTGTTTCCTCATAGCCATCAGCCAGTAAAAACTTTTCCATGTTGATGATTGGTTGGACAGACTCGATTGTCTCAATGTTGTTCATGACTGTGTTTCCTGTTTTTCCCTCCATAGAGACCTGAGGTTCAACAAAATTAAGGACTTACAGTCTGGCTCCTTCAAACGTCTAAAGAACCTCAACACACTGTAAGTCTCCCTCCTTCCTCCCTCCTTTGTCTATTCCCCTACACACTCGGCAATTGAAAAGAGTGTAATTGAGTTGGTTACCGGAGAACTCCCTGCAAATGCATTTTAACAGAGCATACACACTTATGTAATCACCATGTATCAGGAGTCAACTACTTCTGTAAGCCACATCTCTTCCCATAAACACCCAGTTCTCTTTGTTTATCTTTTGTCCCAAGACTCAGAAACACGTCACATCATTAGTGGTCCCTGGAAAGTCCTGCAGCCAGTCATTCAGTCCACACACATGAACACTGAGTGGCAGATTCTTGCTCTCCACTCTGCTGTTCTTTCACACATGTAGGTCACCTCATAATCTGGGAGGAATTTATTTTTCCCCTTCACTCTCCCAGCCATCTGTCATGGCCCAGCCCTGCTAGCCTGCTAGCCTACAGTCAGCCATGTGGCAGGGATCAGCCCTGCTAGCCTACAGTCAGCCATGTGGCAGGGATCATCCTATGAGGCTAGTGTGTGAATATGAAGAACTGTCCATGGAGAAAGGTAGGGCCAGGGAATGTTAAGAAAGAGAAAGACCAGATGAGATTTTCCTACGGTATCAGACCGACCGGCTAGCCATGTAGTCTAAGGAGCTCCATATTTCATAGAGGACTCTTCACGGCTTCAACCTCTGTCTCACAGACTGAAAAATAACACAGGATCTAAAGCTTGCCGGTTTTTCAACTGGGTAGACAGTTCAATATTAGTGTCTCAGGCAGACTGAAATAGATGTCTGGCTCCTACATGAAGGAAAGACTGGAGGGGCCTACTGCCTGTATTTTTCTGCTTCAGTCTGTGACAGACTGTGTCTAGCTGTCACTCTGAACATCAATTATACGATAGTGTATGTAGAGTTCATCAGTTTTTAAGTTGAAAGAAAAATCCAAGGCAGGGTGCAAAGTCCCCTGGGACAGCATCCATCACCAAAAGGTTCAAAATAAGCCAATTGAGGCCAAATGTTTTTAGGCAAAAGAGCAAGGTGAAGAGGCATGTTCTGCCCAATTAATGTTCTGCTTATACATATCATACCCTTTTCCAAAACACATTTTTCTGCCTTAATTCCCATTTCTATGGCACTAAGTTGAGGGATCACCAACTCAGGCCTTTATTGGAAAAGGATATTGTAGTGTTGCAAAAAGTCTATGACAGCCATTACTGATCCTTGTCCAGATTCTACCCCATAGATCTGGCAGCCATTATAAATGCAGAACAAATTATGACAGTGTGTAGGATTCGAACCAGATGCTCAATAGAACAGCTACAATGTGCCAGGGATCTGAACTATATTATGTACTCTGGAAGGTTGAACTCTGTTTAGACTGGCATTGGCCTAGCATTAGATCTTGACACAATAGTATGCCAGCATGGACCATTTTCAACTTGTTTCTACTAGTCTGTATGGATTCACTTTGTGTAAGTGTAATACTCCATTGGGAGGTCTTTCAAATAATGGCCATTCTCTTGACTTTACAGCCTCCTCAACAACAACCATATCAGACGGATTCCCAGAGGAACCTTTGAAGACCTGGAAAACCTCAAATATCTGTGAGTTGTTATGCTTTTATGTCAATGTTATTCTCTTCTGAATGTCAAGTCATTGATCGATTGGTTTCATTGAAACAGTGTGGCAGCCATTTTCTCTGACAGGCCCAATAGGCAACGAGTTTTTGTTCAAGTTTCACCCTGTTCCTCGTCGGCTGATGATAAAGCATGGCGAAACCTGTCTCGAACTTCTGTCTGGAAACAAAACTAAAACACACTATGTGGCTGTAAATTGGACGTTGCTACATTGCTTAGTCAGAACAGAACAAGAGTGTTACTGTGGTAAATGAATTGAAGTAAGACAAGAAAAGAACCCCCATTGTCTAATCCTCTGTACTTATCTGTCTCCACGTGGTGACCTGAAGGCAATGAGGAGAACAGAGGTGGGCTTGAGCAGCATTCAGGCAACACATAGCCTTGGGTTGCTGCAGTATGGTTTAGTTGAACGTTTTAATGTCACATGTACAAGTACAGTGAAATGCCTTTCTTGCAAGCGATAACCCCAGCAATGCAGTAATCAATAACAATGTAAAACTAAAAAGAGAACAAAAACACGCAAGAAATAAAAATAAGAACAGCACGATAAAGTAAGTGAGCATACTATATACAGGGCCAGTTCCAGTACCATATTTACAATGTGCAGGGTACTGGATCGATAGGGGTAGACACAGTTGAAGTCGGAAGTTTACATACACCTTAGCCAAATACATTTAAACTCAGTTTTTCACAATTCCTGACATTTAATCAAAGTAAAAATTCCCTATCTTAGGTCAGCTAGGATCACAACTTTTTTTTAATAATGTGAAATGTCAGAATAATAGTAGAGAGAATGATTTATTTCAGCTTTTATTTCTTTCATCACATTCCCAGTGGGTCAGAAGTTTACACACACTCAATTAGTATTTGGTAGCATTGCCTTTAAATTGTTTAACTTGGGTCAAACGTTTCAGGTAGCCTTCCACAAGCTTCCCACAATAAGTTGGGTGAATTTTGGCCCATTCCTCCTGACAGAGCTGGTGTAACTGAGTCAGGTTTGTAGGCCTCCTTGCTCTCACACGCTTTTTCAGTTCTGCCAAATTTTCTATAGGATTGAGGTCAGGGCTTTGTGATGGCCACTCCAATACCTTGACTTTGTTGTCCTTAAGCCATTTTGCCACAACGTTGGAAGTATGCTTGGGGCCATTGTCCATTTGGAAGACCCATTTGCGACCAAACTTTAACTTCCTGACTGATGTCTTGAGATGTTGCCAATATATCAATATATCCACATAATTTTCCTTCCTTATGCGGCCATCTATTTTGTGAAGTGCACCAATCCCTCCTGCAGCAAATCACCCCCGAAACATGATGCTGCCACCCCCGTGCTTCACGGTTGGGATTGTGTTCTTCGGCTTGCAAGCCTCCCCCTTTTTCCTCCAAACATAACGATGGTCATAATGGCCAAACAGTTCTATTTTTGTTTCATCAGACCAGAGGACATTTCTCCAAAAAGTATGTTCTTTGTCCCCATGTGCAGTTGCAAAAATCGGTTTGCTGCTCAGATAGCCGATGTTTAAAGTTAGTGAGGGAAATATAAGTCTCCAGCTTCAGCAATTTTTGCAATTCGTTCCAGTCACTGGCAGCAGAGAACTGGAAAGAAAGGCGGCCAAAGGAGGTATTAGCTTTGGGGATGAACAGTGAGATATACCTGCTGGAGCGCGTGCTACGGGTGGGTGTTGTTATCGTGACCAGTGAGCTGAGATACGGCGGAGCTTTACCTAGCATAGACCTGGAGCCAGTGGGTCTGTCGACGAATATGTAGCGAGCGCCAGCCGTCTAGAGCATACAGGTCGCAGTGGTGGGTGGTGTAAGGGGCTTTGTTAACAAAACAAATGGCATCGTGATAGACTGCAACCAGTTTGCTGAGTAGAGTATTGTAAGCTATTTTGTAGATGACGAGGATAGGTAGGATATTCAGTTTTACTAGAGTAAGTTTGGCGGCGTGAGGGAAGAAGGCTTTGTTTGCGAAATAGAAAGCTGATTCTAGATTTGATTTTGGATTGGAGATGTTTAATATGAGTCTGGAAGGAGAGTTCACAGTCTAGCCAGACACCTAGGTTTTTGTAGTTGTCCACATATTTTTTAAAAGGGGCATGCTTATTTAAGATGGTGAGGAAATTACTTTTAAAGAACGACCAGGCATCCTCGACTGATGGAATGAGGTCAATATCCTTCCAGGATACCCGGGCCAGGTCGATTAGAAAGGCCTGCTCGATATAGGACTCGTTTTACTGTGGATATAGATACTTTTGTACCTGTTTTCCTCCAGCATCTCCACAGGGTCATTTGCTGTTGTGCTGGGATTGATTTTCAGTTTTGCACCAAAGTACGTTCATCTCTAGGAGACAGAACCCATCTCATTCCTGAGCAGTATGACGGCTGCGTGGTCCCATGGTGTTTATACTTGCGTACTATTGTTTGTATAGATGAACGTGGTACCTTCAGGCGTTTGGAAATTGCTCCGAAGGATGAACCAGACTTGTGGAGGTCTACAATTTGTTTTCTGAGGTTTTGGCTGATTTCTTTTTAATTTTCCCATGATGTCAAGCAAATAGACACTTAGTTTGACAGTAGGCCTTGAAATACATCCACAGGTACACCTCCAGCCTATCAGAAGCTTCTAAAGTTTTAACATCATTTTCAGTCAACTTAGTGTATGTAAACTTCTGACCCACTGGAATTGTGATGCAGTCCTCCAAATGACCCCCCTCCACATTAACCCCATAGCATTAAGGGGCAGTTCCGGACTAAGGGGCAGCTCCGGACTAAGGGGCAGTACCAGGGTAAGGGGCAGTACCAGGGTAAGGGGCAGTACCAGGATCAGGGGCAGTACCAGGGTAAGGGGCAGTACCAGGGTAAGGGGCAGTACCAGGGTAAGGGGCAGCACCAGGATAAGGGGCAGCTCCGGACTGAGGAATGGCAGCTCCGGACTGAGGAATGGCAGCTCCGGACTGAGGGACTGCAGCTCCGGACTGAGGGACGGCCCATGGCTGGCTGACAGATCTGGCTGCTCATGGCTAACTGACGGATCTGGCTGCTCATGGCTAGATGACGGATCTGGCTGCTCATGGCTGGCTGACGGATCTGGCTGCTCATGGCTAGCTGACGGATCTGGCTGCTCATGGCTGGCTGACGGATCTGGCTGCTCATGGCTAGCTGACGGATCTGGCTGCTCATGGCTAGCTGACGGATCTGGCTGCTCATGGCTAGCTGACGGATCTGGCTGCTCATGGCTAGCTGACGGATCTGGCTGCTCATGGCTGGCTGACGGATCTGGCTGCTCATGGCTGGCTGACGGATCTGGCTGCTCATGGCTGGCTGACTGATCTGGCAGATCCTGTCTGATTGGCGGCTCTGGCAGATCCTGTCTGGTTGGCGGCTCTGGCAGATCCTGTCTGGTTGGCGGCTCTGGCAGATCCTGTCTGGTTGGCGGCTCTGGCAGATCCTGTCTGGTTGGCGGCTCTGGCAGATCCTGTCTGGTTGGCGGCTCTAGCGGCTCCTGTCTGGCTGGCGGCTCTAGCGGCTCCTGTCTGGCTGGCGGCTCTAGCGGCTCCTGTCTGGCTGGCGGCTCTAGCGGCTCCTGTCTGGCTGGCGGCTCAGTAGGCTCATGGCAGACGGGCGGCTTTGCAGGCTCATGGCAGACGGGCGGCTTTGCAGGCTCATGGCAGACGGATGGCTCAGATGGCGCTGGGGAGACGGATGGCTCAGATGGCGCTGGGGAGACGGATGGCTCAGATGGCGCTGGGGAGACGGATGGCTCAGATGGCGCTTGGCAGACGGGCAGTTCAGGCATCGCTGTGCAGACGGCAGACTCCTGCCGGCTGAGGCGCACTGTAGGCCTGGTGCGTGGTGCCGGGACTGGTGGCACCGGGCTGGGGACACGCATCTCAGGGCTAGTGCGGGGAGAAGGAACAGGGCATACTGGACCCTGGAGACGCACATTAGGCCTAGTGCGTGGTGCCGGCACTGGTGGTATCGGGCTGGGAACACGCTTCTCAGGGCTAGTGCGGGGAGAAGGAACAGGGCATACTGGACCCTGGAGACGCACATTAGGCCTAGTGCGTGGTGCCGGAACTGGTGGTACCGGGCTAGGGACACGCATCTCAAGGCTAGTGCGGGGAGCAACAACAGGGCACACTGGACTCTCAAGGCGTACTATAGGCCTTGTGCGTGGTACCGGTACTGGTGGTACCGGGCTGAGGACCCGCACATCAGGGCGAGTACGGGGAGAAGGAACAGTGCGTACAGGACTCTGGAGACACACAGAAGGCTTGGTGCGTGGTGTAGGCACTGGTGGTAATGTGCTGGAGACACGCACCACAGGGCTAGTACGTGGAGGAACAGTAACAGGACTCTGGAGACACACAGGAGGCTTTGTGCGTGCTGTAGGCACTGTCTTAACCAGACGGCTAGCACGCACCTCAGGACGAGTATGGAGAGCTGTTCCCGGTGACATTAACTCACCAACACGCTCATTCGGACGGATGCCGTGCCTCATGCACCAAACCAGTTCATCCCTCATAACTCTCTCCTCCAATTTCTCCATTAATTCCTTTACTGTCTCTGCGTCGCTCACTTCCAAATCCGCCCTCACCAGCTCCTTACGGTAAGCAGGAGGAGTTGGCTCACGTCTCCCGACTGACCCAACTAAACTACCCGAGAGCCCTCCCCCAAGAAATTTTTGGGTTTGACTTACGGGGTTCCAGCCTTGTTTCCGTGCTGCCTCCTCATATCGCCGCCTCTCTGCTTTCGCTGCCTCCAGCTCAGCTTTGGGACGGCGATATTCTCCCGGCTGTGCCCATGGATCTTCTCCGTCCAATATTTCCTCCCAACTCCAATAATCCTGTGTAGCAGGCCACTGCTCCAATTCACGCTGCTTGATCCTTTGGTGGGTAATTCTGTCACGATCGTGTGGAGGATTGACGGACCAAGATGCAGCGGAATAATGATACATCTTCTCTTTTTATTTAAAGAAGATGAACGAACACGACACACTTTAACAAACTATACAAAACAACAAACGACCGTGAAGCTAAATAACGTTGTGCACATACACATACAGGCTACAAACGTTCTACATAGACAATTACCCACCTCACATGAAAGCCTATGGCTACCCTAAATATGGCTCCCAATCAGAGACAACAGAAATCAGCTGTCTCTAATTGGGAACTCATTCAGGCAACCATAGACTCTCCTAAACAACTAAACCAACATAGACAACGCTAGACACATGCACTACACACAAACCCATACAATACACCCAACACCCCCTTTACCATATAATCACCCAAAACCGACAAAACACAAACATTCCCCATGTCACACCCTGACCTAACTAAAATAATAAAGAAAACAAAGAATACTAAGGCCAGGGCGTGACAACAATACATTTGTGGAGTGGTTGAAAAACGAGTTTTAATGACTCCAACCTAAGTGTATGAGACACTTCCGACTTCAACTGTATATACTGTATTATAATTATCGAATGGCAAATCGGATCATCTTTGTTAGGTCACTCCCCATTATAACCCCAGCACCCGTCAGTTGTTGTAACAGTCCTGACCTATTTATGTTAGTTTTTATGTGTTATGGTCAGGGCATGTGTTTTGGGTGGGCAGTCTATGTTATCTGTTTCTATGTTGGTTTCGGTTTGCCTGGTATGGCTCTTGATTAGAGGCAGGTGGTTTGCATTTTCCTCTAATCAAGAGTCATATTTAGGTAGGGCATTCTCACTGTTTGTTTGTGGGTGATTGTCTCCTGTGATGTTTCGTGTTGTTCGATATGTATTCACTTTTGGAGCTGTTTGGCTGTTCGTATGTTTCGATGTCCGTTCCTGTTCGTGAGTTTACGTTTGTCATGTGAGTTTATGTTCAGGTTCCGTTCTACGTCGTTTTTGTTATTTTGTAAGTTTTGAAAGTGTTTTGTTTTCGTGTCATCAGTTTTCGTATATATAATAAAGATGGCATATTTCCCTGACTCCGCATTTTGGTCCGAAGATCCTTCTCTCCTCACCTCTTCCGAGGATGAGGAGAGCGACAGCTATTACAGAATCACCCACCAAAATACAAAGACCAAGCGGTATGGGAATGCTAAACGGAGTAAGGGACAGAAGAAGGAGCAATGGACATGGGACGATGTATTGAATGGAAAAGGTGTCTACACATGGGAGGAGATCCTAGCAGGTAGAGATCGCCTTCCATGGGAACAGCTGGAGGCACTTAGGAGAGCGGAGGCTACCGGAGAGAGGAACCGGAATTATGAGGGAACACGTCTGGCACGGAAGCCGAAAAAGCCCGTGAGTAACTCCCAAAAATTTCTTGGGGGGGGGCTAAAGGGTAGTGGGCCAAGGGCAGGTAGGAGACCTGCGCCCACTTCCCAGGCTAACCGTGGAGAGCGGGAGTACGGGCAGACACCGTGTTACGCAGTAGAGCGCACGGTGTCTCCTGTACGTGTGCATAGGCCGGTGCGGGTTATTCCACCTCCCCGCCCCAGCCTAGTACCTACAGTGCCTACATTACGCACTAGGCTACCAGTGTATTTCCAGAGCCCTGTTCCTCCTCCACGCACTCTCCCTATAGTGCGTGTATCCAGTTCAGTGCCTCCAGTTCCGGCCCCACGCACTAAGCCACCTGTGCGTCTCCTAAGTCCTGTACACACTGTCACTTCTCCCCGTACTAGTCCTGAGGTGCGTGCCCTCAGCCAGGTGCCACCAGTGCCGGTACCACGCACCAGGTATAGAGTACGCTTTGAGAGTTCAGTGTGCCCTGTCCCTGCTCCACGCACTAGTAGGAAGGTGCTTATCATTAGCCCGGTGCCTCCAGTTCCGGCACCACGCACCAGGTCTACAGTGCGCCGTATACGGCCAGAGCCATCCGTCTCCCCAGCGCCATCTGAGCCATCCGTCTCCCCAGCGCCATCTGAGCCATCCGTCTCCCCAGCGCCATCTGAGCCATCCGTCTCCCCAGCGCCATCTGAGCCATCCGTCTGCCAGGAGCCTGCAAAGCCGCCCGTCTGCCATGAGCCTGCAAAGCCGCCCGTCTGCCATGAGCCTACAGAGCCATCCGCCAGACAGGAGCCGCTAGAGCCGTCAGCCAGACAGGAGCCGCTAGAGCCGCCCGCCAGACAGGATCTGCCAGAGCCGCCAACCAGACAGGATCTGCCAGAGCCGCCAACCAGACAGGATCTGCCAGAGCCGCCAACCAGACAAGATCTGCCAGAGCCGCCAGCGAGCCATGATCAGCCAGAGCCGTCAGAGAGCCATGAGCAGCCAGAGCCGTCAGAGAGCCATGAGCAGCCAGAGCCGTCAGAGAGCCATGAGCAGCCAGAGCCGTCAGAGAGCCATGAGCAGCCAGAGCCGTCAGAGAGCCATGAGCAGCCAGAGCCGTCAGAGAGCCATGAGCAGCCAGAGCCGTCAGAGAGCCATGAGCAGCCAGAGCCGTCAGAGCGCCATGAGCGTCGAGAGCCGTCAGCCTGCCATGAGCGTCGAGAGCCGTCAGCCTGCCATGAGCGTCGAGAGCCGTCAGCCTGCCATGAGCGTCGAGAGCCGTCAGCCTGCCATGAGCGTAGAGAGCCGTCAGCCTGCCATGAGCGTAGAGAGCCGTCAGCCTGCCATGAGCGTAGAGAGCCGTCAGTCTGCCATGAGCGTCGAGAGCCGTCAGCCTGTATGGACCTGCCAGAGCCGTCCAAACAGGACCTGCCAGAGTCCTTCAGCCGGGATCTGCCCCTTGTCCCGGTGTTGCCCCTTGTCCCGGTGTTGCCCCTTGTCCCGGTGTTGCCCCTTGTCCCGGTGTTGCCCCTTGTCCCGGTGCTGCCCCTTGTCCCGGTGCTGCCCCTTATTCCAGTGATGGTCCTTATCCTGGTGCTGCCCCTTGTTCTGGTGCTGCCCCTTGTCCCGGTGCTACCCCTTGTCCCGGTGCTGCCCCTTGTCCTGGTGCTAGCTGTTTATTTAGGGGAAGGTAGTGTTAGGGTGGGCATTAGAAGGGGTAGAAAGAAGAGGGGAGTGACTATGGTGGTATGGGGACAGCGTCCTGAACCGGAACCACCACCGTGGTCAACTGCCCACCCGGACCCCCCCCTGGACTTTGTGCTGGTGCGCCCGGCGTTCGCACCTTGGGGGGGGGGTACTGTAACAGTCCTGACCTATTTATGTTAGTTTTTATGTGTTATGGTCAGGGCATGTGTTTTGGGTGGGCAGTCTATGTTATCTGTTTCTATGTTGGTTTCGGTTTGCCTGGTATGGCTCTTGATTAGAGGCAGGTGGTTTGCATTTTCCTCTAATCAAGAGTCATATTTAGGTAGGGCATTCTCACTGTTTGTTTGTGGGTGATTGTCTCCTGTGATGTTTCGTGTTGTTCGATATGTATTCACTTTTGGAGCTGTTTGGCTGTTCGTATGTTTCGATGTCCGTTCCTGTTCGTGAGTTTACGTTTGTCATGTGAGTTTATGTTCAGGTTCCGTTCTACGTCGTTTTTGTTATTTTGTAAGTTTTGAAAGTGTTATGTTTTCGTGTCATCAGTTTTCGTATATATAATAAAGATGGCATATTTCCCTGACTCCGCATTTTGGTCCGAAGATCCTTCTCTCCTCACCTCTTCCGAGGATGAGGAGAGCGACAGCTCTTACAGTTGTGGTGGAAGCAATGTCTGTGTTTACATTCACATGCGGTAAGTATTTCTGAAATATCTGTCTCCCTAGTCTCTCCACCTACTCAGTCTCATCTTCCCCTCCATTAACCTTCTCATCTCCTCCTTTCAGCCCTGGGTTAGATAACGCAGACCTTCAGCCAACCAGGCTCACTGTAGGCGTTGGAATGGTTGAACTGTACAAAACTTTGATTACATTTTTTGGGGCTGATCTGTAGATCCTTGTTTTGTCTTTACTTGTAGCTGATTATCATGTGATGGATAAGTTCATGAGAATAACTTCAGACACACACACACGCTCACACACACACACGCTCACACACACACACGCTCACACACACACACACACACACACACACACACACACACACACACACACACACACACACACACACACACACACACACACACACACACATTTCTCTGAATGCTGTAACTGCAGCATAGCGTGGGTGATTCCCATGGTTGTTTGTATAGTTTTAATTATAAGGCCCTTTCCCTTTAAAGCAGAGATAATCTGAGGCCAGCACACTGACCATGCCCTTGTGATCAACCCTTTAACCCTGCACCTCTCACCCTGCCATCATAGCCTGGGGGATTGTCCCACTACCTCCCTTAGGCCCCAGTAAAGCCCGCTCCCTGAGGTCTTTCATGTGCCCTTCACTGTGCGACCTGACAGAAGTCTGTACAGCCCCTTTAAGGGTCAGCTTTCGGTCAAAGGGTCTTGTGTTACAGGAATATTGTTCATGATAATGACTAATGCCAGAAGTCTTTCCTGACCATCTTATGTATTCTAAGTAGCCTTGGCTTTTGCCAGCCGGAATGATTCATAGGAGCAGGAGTCTCTCCTTGTTTCTGTAGTGTGTATTGCTGAACGATTTGTGCTTTTTGAGGTCGGTTTGGTTTGATTATTAAAAAATTATCACGGTTTTCGATTTCGGTTTCAAATATTTTATTTAACATTAAATGCACTATGCATTATGTGTGTTGAATACTGTAACAACACAGAATAAAACTATTAATAAAAGTCCCATGATGGTAGTGACTGTCCATTACTGCTTATCACTTATTAACCATCATTTATTCACATTACTTTAATAAAATACTTTAGTTGTGTATATTACATTTGTTTTATTATTTAATTCCAGGTCATCATCTCATCTCTATAGAGCTGCTGCCTATGCTGTCTGACAAAATCACTATTTTGTAGTTCTTCAAAGGGTAAATTAGGCACTAAGATCATGTATTTTTGGGTAGAGATACATCACGAAGCAACAGCTGCTCTCTGTATATCCTCACACAATTTCGCATTCTAAAAAGAAACATAGACCTGACAAGTAGATGCGCGATGGATTATGGTCATTGTAGTTAATTACCATGTTTTAGGTGCAAAATTTAGTAGAATTTTGTCTTGTTGGAAACTACAACATCGCACAGTTCAGGATGGGTCTGTTTTATCTCTAGATAAACGGTGCAATGTGCATATGGAGCCCACAGGGGGAAAAACGAACAAAATGGAATTCAAATAATTTATCCGACATCGGTCAATTAGTTGATTGATAACTGAAAAATAACCGAAATTACAGTTAATCAATCAGCACTAGTAGTGGGAGGCAGCTTGATGTACAGGAACACCCACTAGGAAGGACGCTAGTCTACCACAGCACCTTATCCCCAATCTATCTCCTATGTGACCTTTAGGCTATAGCCTAACCAGGGCTCTTGAGTTTCTTCCTAGTCAGGTCACATGGTCAGGAAGCACTCAGGGCTCTACTTATCTGTGATCTAAATCCAAATATCCTGTTGTGGTTTGTTGTGGTTTCTGTTGCTGTTATTTTTGTTGGTGGCGCTCTGATTGAGTTTTACCCTGGCATTGGGTCAGGTTGCATAGTTCGACATTTCATTAGATAGTATGAGATTACGGACCGAGAATACGTTACAGGCCTTGGGTTCTTCTCAGTGTTCTGTCATTGGTGGTGAGGAATAACATCTCTCTCTGTGTCCCTCGTACAGTTTCACAACACATGTGTGTGGGTGTACAGTTGGACTAAAATGGCGGGTCAGTTGAGTTCTCATTGAACTGTATAAGGACGAGGCCACAGAGGCTTTGGGGTTATTCAAGCAAAAGGCCTCAGTACTCTTCCCCTCGAGAGTCGACCCTACAGCTCCTGACTCCATCCGGTTTCCCACGCAGACCCCACACTTCCAGGCCTCACCACAGTCTCTCTCTCTCGCTCTCTCTCTCTCTCCCTCTCTCTCTCTCTCTCTCTCTCTCTCTCTCTCTCTCTCTCTCTCTCTCTCTCTCTCTCTCTCTCTCTCTCTCTCTCTCTCTCTCTCTCTCTCTCTCTCTCTCTCTCTCTCTCTCTCTCTCTCTCTCTCTCTCTCTCTCTCTCTCTCTCTCTCTCTCTCTCTCTCTCTCTCTCTCACAGACACACACACACACACACAGCATATGTTTTACTGTCCTTGTGGGGACCAAACAACCCCTAAGCCTAAAACAGCCTTTGTCCTGGTGAGGACCTGGGAATTGTCCTTTTTTTACTAACCCTGTGGGGACATTTGGGGATTTCCGGTACCCACAAGGATAGCAATACAAGCCCACACACACACACACACACACACACACACACACACACACACACACACACACACACACACGCTTCTGGGTGTTCGGCTTTAGCTACAGTCAGTCTCAATGTCCTCAGGCTGCCTGTAAACTAACTCTCTGAGTTAAGCTGAACATTCAGACTCTATAGTCTCACAGCAACAAGTCCACAGTTATTTGGCTGTGGAGCAACATGGTGCTTTCAATTTCACCAAAAACAGTAGGTCTACTCAGCTGAAGTCTATTTGACAAGATCAGTGTTCAATTTGCCTCAACACCCTTGTTGACATGTAAAGTTTAGTAAGGAAGATATGCTGTCTGGATATCTTTGACATGTCATCAAATGCCTTTCACACTGTCAAGAAATGTCCTTCATATGTTGATTACGTAAGAGCCTAGAGCAGCATCTATTGTACTGTGTATGCGATAAATGAGAAGCCATGTGTGTGTTTGACAGAGTAGATTGCTCCCAGTTTTCTCCTGTGCTGGCTAACACTCAGCTCAGCCTCGGTCAACATCAGTGGATGCCTGTCTGTGAGTGCAGTTCATTAGACCGTGCTGTCTTTGATGATCGTCACTGTCACATAGGATCAACTTGACAAACATCAGAGAGTGATGAGATATCCCTGATAGAGGAAGATAGAGAAAGCGGAGCTGTTTCTTTTTCCATAGGCCCACACATTGCGTCATATTTGCTGAGAGCAAAGGGGAATCTCTCATCGACTCTACCCATCGATGTAAAGTAACTGGAGATGAGTAGAAGATGAAAGGGAAGATTGCCCTAAGCCATTGTTATTCTAGTGTCATATCTCTCTCACGTTAGAGGGAGGGAAAACACAGACATGTCATGTGATGTTTGTCTTTAGATGTAGGTAACCTAGTGGTTAGAGCATTGGGGCAGTAACCCGAAAGGTTGCTGGATCGAATCCCCGAGCTGACAAGGTAAACAACATCTGTCGTTCTGCCCCTGAACAAGGCAGTTAAAACACTGTTCCCCGGTAGGCTGTCATTGTAAATAAGAATTTGTTCTTAACTGACTTGCCTAGTTAAATAAGGTTACATTTAAAAATGTTCTGGAACGTCATAGTGATGCTATATTACTTTACTTGAGACAAGGTGCTCTTTTGTGAAAGTCTTCGCAGAACTCTGAGGGACCCACCAACCCTCTGTCATATATTCTATTTTTTCAGGGGTTTTTTTACATTGTGATTTGTCCAATTTTTGTACATGTATGTTATGCAAGTTATGATCAGCGTTCTTTTTTTTGACAGCTTTGACGTTTTTCTCCGCTCTGCATATTGTGTCAGTTGCTTTACATTTGTCATCTAGTTAATGGAATCTGTGCCTAATGATCAACCAATCATGCAGTGATATAGCTAATATTCATTTATTGTGATACCTGAGTGGATGGACATTCTCACTGTCAAAATACTATTTCAAAACATTGATCCCATGAAGTTGGTTTTATGATAGCTCCTTTCGTACAGTAACTGGGCCATTCAACTAAGCCATTCTTTCATTGTCAGAATAAGAATCACAGAGTACATTTAGGCATACCCAGAATTTGACTTGGTGATGTGATGCTGCTAGAAATAAGCAACATACAGAAACTGAGGAATTTACACAAAGTTTACATACTTTATACAAAAAAAGATACGTTAACATAGAACTGTAGAATATGAGCAAATTTACAGTGAGAAATGTATAATTTACAGTATAAATAATATATCGAAATGCAGAAGTAGGGACTTGTGTTAGGTACTAGAGAGAATTCATTTGATCCCCTGTGTTTTTGACTAATATTACTGATTATTTCTCCTTTCAGCTATTTGTACAAGAATGAAATCCAATCAATTGACAGACAAGCATTTAAGGGACTTGTCTCTCTAGAGCAACTGTAAGTGACCAGCTACTCATCCTCCTCTTCCTCCTATTCGCCCTCTTTCCTCCCCTTCCCCTCTGCACCTTTATATCTGATTGTCCGTCTGTCCGGACCCCCACCCCACGGTGTCATACCGCCGCTATGCATGCCGTGTGTGCACCCACCATTGTAAGTGGCGCTGACACCCTGCATGAGTAGCATGCCTCGTTGCCACGACAACAGATGTGCGTTACCTGATCCTAGTGCGTAAAGATACAGCATGAGATGCCCTACCCTGACCTGCCCTGCCCTGCCCACTCACTACTGTAGCTAAGCAGATGCAGACTCAAGCAGGCCTTAGCTTCCCATGTACTTAGACTACAGCTCCAGCTCCTGCTTGCCGCATGCCATGCTGCACAGCTTGCCCTTCACTATGGGCCCCATTCGAACTTGAGATAAGTACGCTTAGCGTGGACTTAAGTCAATAACTTACAGT